>NC_082718.1:92261296-92537744 GCF_030144855.1 Hypanus sabinus
TGATGGTTTTCATTTTATTTTACAGCAATTGAAACAAAGGACTTCAATACAATAAAAATGGTAAGACTTCTAGATTTTAATGGTTATCTCTTAATAATTCCAGAAATATATTGCAGTTAATTTTAAAATTGTTTTTTTCTCTTCATTAGCTGAAAGAACAAATGAAGATCAGATTTGTGCAGGCTGAAGATAAACACACAGCTGGCTGTAACCATGCAGTGATCGCTGGTTTGCAAAGTAACATTAAACTGCTTGTTGGTGTAAGTGAATTCCTTCTTTTCATTGGGCATTAGTCATTTGACATTTATCTGTAAGAGTGATCTAAATTCTCAGTTTCTGATATAAAATCTCCAGTTCTTGAAGAAATCAAGATCACTTAAACACTTCAGAATTCAAATCTGAGCCCAGTGTGAAATCACTGATGATTTGAATTTTGGCAGGGATGAAGGTCTAACTTGTTCTTTCCATTGTGTCTCAGCATTTTTGTTCCACTTACAGAAGGGTGAACTTCTGTAAGATATAAAGAGTGGATTTTTGTGTCTGAGAAGAGTGTCTTGTATGAAGTAGTATATGTTTTTTAATAATAAATTAGAAACACAAAAAAACGTGAAAAGTTAGGGACAGTAAACCAGAAATTCCTACGTGCATCTTCTTTGGGAAATGAGTGCTTTACTGTTGCATATCAGTTTAATCTGGTGGAAATCCTTGTCAAAATGGTAGGAAATTTGATACCCAACTTTTTGGTGGGATATTTTTATTTGGAAAAATGTCTGTTTTCTGGTATAATGACCAGTTTCACATGACATCAAAATACAGCAACAAGCAGAATTAATTATTGGTGCAAACTTCAACTGATTGTCTGAAAACTGCTTGGAGATTAGAGATACCAATCCTATTTTGCTATCCGCAATTCTCCTGCTATTTAAAGGATCAGAACTTAAACTGCATTCTTTTTCGTCGCTGAAAACTATGATCAAGATTACAGTCACTCTTACATTTCTGGCATTGGGATCATTCTGGGCTGTTCCTGCTGATTTTCGTTTGGCATACCTCAGTTTGCAGCCCGCTGCTAAGGTAACCCAAACTGCATTCATTACCAAAAAGAAATGTCATTTGCTCTTCTGAAACCCAATGGACTGCTCTATGGGCAAACCATGCATTATGATAACTGTTTGATTCTCTCCCATCACCCCCCCCCCCCACAACTGGCATTAAAAACTACAAAATGGACTGCAGTTACTTGCCGAGACTAAACCTTCCCCTCATCTGTTATCTCTGTTTACAATGGCATTGACGTGCCAGCATCAGGATATGCATAACATGCAAAGGGCATTTGCATAAAATGTGCAAATAATCTCTGAAGTTTCATTACTTTCCTATTAACAAAAGCTAAACTTTATGGATTTATATACCATTGTGTTTTAGGGTATCGGTGACAGTGTATTATCAACATGGAATGTGAATAACGTCAAGGAACTGGAGGCCGGTAATGTAGTTGATTCATCCATAGTGAAAGGTAAACATAAAATTTAAACATACTGAAGCACTGAAAAGTGTTCATTGTAATAAAATTTTGTTAAAATATTTACTGTTTTTATGTGTGTTATTAGCATAACTTCCAATGGTACCTTAATTATATTTTGTCATCAGAATGAAATGTTCAAGCACATACCTGATGTGTCCTACCTATCCTGTCTGCTTTCATGAATTTTTCTGCTGCCTCGTGACTCATCTGACCAACTACTTATTGATGTTTACTATTCAATACCCCATTAGTGTATCCATCATCCTATGCATAATGCTGCTTTAGTTTTCTGTCAACTTTCACTTAAATGGTAAGATTAAGTACATGCCATGTGTTGAAATTTGAATTAATCTCTGTATAAGAATTGGCTGGTGTGTGTTTGAGTATATGTGTTTTCTTTTTTTGACAGTATGACTGTACCCATTTCATCCAGATATATTTTCTTAACTTGAAAAAACCTTTTGCAAATGCATAGGCTATGACCTGACACCACCTCAATTACTTCCTCCTAAGCTCTCTTAACTGTATCATCTAACACTGTCCTGCTGTTTTCTCCCACTTTCCCTCCCAATTCAAGACCTTACACTTAAAATCTTTTGCATTAATGAACAGGTCTAAGTCCTGCACAGCAAATTGGGAATCTTTCATCTACCCTGTAGACTCTTCCCTGGTTGTCATTGTATGCAATTTCTCTCTGTACTTGCTGGTAGGGTATGCCTCTTAAAGACCAACATCCTTGTGGAATTTTTGTGCAGCAAAGAGTGCAAATACTGTATTGTGGCAGCCTGCACACATGGGACTCATACTGCCATCGGGAGCCGCGAGCAGACACACGGTCTGCTCGGGGCAGACCTTCCGGGGACAGTCGGTCATCACGTCCGCCCCGCAGATCGCAGGGACCCATGGGAGGGGAGATTTAAGCACGCGATTTTTGTTTAGTAGTGTGTTGCACGCGACTACATTGGTAACCAGCAACTCAGCAACCAGCCATGAGTCCGAGCAACTTGCACAGCACGGTCTCTCTGAAACTCTGGACTTTCTGGGCCAGTCAGCCCCACATTTGGTTCGAGCAGGCTGAGGCCCAGTTCAATATCAGAGACATTATAGATGACGCCACGCTGTATTACTATGTGGTCAGCGTGCTCAACCAGGAGAAGGCGGGCCAGATCATCGACTTCCTACGCCAGCCGCCAATGGAGGACAGGTACACTAAGCTTAAGGTGCTCCTGATCCGTACCTTCGGACTCTCCCACCACGAATGGGCCGCGAGGCTCCTACACGTGGACGGCCTGGGCAACCGCTCACAATCCGAGCTCATGAATGATATGCTGGCGCTCATGGATGGCCATAAGCCGTGCCTTTTATTCCTCGAGCAAATGCCAGAAGACATTTGCCTCCTCACGAGTGAGGATTTCAGTGACCCACACAGGGTTGCGGCTAAAGCAGACGTCCTTCGGCAGAGCAAGCAACGTGGAGTAGCCTCCATTGGCCTAGCCGTGATCGTGCACCCCAAAGCCCAGGCCCCACAACCGAAGCCGCCGAGACCCACGGGGGGATAAAGACGAAAGTTCGGAACAGTGTTGTTTCTATCACCAAAGATGGGGCTCAGGCACGCGCCGCTGCCGTCCACCATTTGCTTTTCCAGGAAACGTTGGGGCCAGCCGTTGCTAATGGCTTCGACAGCTGGCCACCGAGACAGCCTCCTGTGCCTCTGGGACCGACACTCCGGATGGCGCTTCCTAGTAGACACCGGGACCAAAGTCAATGTACTCTCCCCCTCAAACATGGACACTTGTAATGCAGTCCCTGGCTCCGAACTCACCGCCACAAATGGCACCAGTATTCGGACGTACTATCTCACTGCATTTCGGGTCCAGCCGTTTCAGTTGGACTTTCGTGTTGGCAGCAGTGTCACAGCCACTACTAGGGACAGATTTCCCATGAGCCAATTGCCTCCTGGTCGACCTAAAAGGCCGGCGCTTGGTCCACGCCGAGACGTTCCAGACTTTCCAGCTCAGAGAAGCCAAGCTACCGGCCCTCCACCTGGATTCCATGACCCTCTCGGGTAACGAATTTGCCAGGGTGTTGGCGGAATTCTTCTCCATAGTCACCCCGCAGTTCTCCACGGCCGACCCCAAGCATGGCGTGCAGCACCACATCCCCACGCAAGGACCGCCACTGCACGCCGGAGCTCATAGTCTTCCACCTAACAAGCTCCACCTCACCAAGGAGGAGTTCCATAAGATGGAAGAGATGGGAATCATACGCCGCTCAGACAGCCCTTGGGCATCCCCACTGCACATGGTGCCCAAGGCTGGAGGAGGATGGAGGCCCTCCTGAGACCACAGAAGGCTCAATGACGCCACAACTGCTGACAGATACCAGGTATCCCACATCCAGGACTTCACGGCGAACCTGCACAGAGCGACCATCTTCTCGAAAATCGACCTGGTCAGGGGATACCATCAGATCCCAGTGCACCCCGACAATGTGCCCAAGACAGCCCTCATCACCCCATTCAGCTTGTTCAAATTCCTGAGGATGCCTTTTAAGTCTCAAGAATGCAGCCCAAACTTTCCAAAGGCTCATGGACTCAGTGGGACGTGGCCTGGATTTCGTTTTCATTTACTTACACAATATCCTGGTGGCCAGCAGTTCGCACCAAGAGCACGTGGCACATTTGCGCCAGCTCTGCCAGCGCCTGAACAACCACGGACTGGCAATCAATCCGGCGAAGTGCCAGTTAGGGCTGACGGAGATCGACTTCTTGGGCCACAGAGTCAACCGACAAGGTCCAGGCCATCCGCCAGTTCCCCAAACCCAGCATGGTCAAGGGCTTGCAGGAGTTCGTAGGGATGGTCAACTTTTATCATTGATTCGTGCCGGCGGCAGCCCACATCATGAGACCCTTGTTCCGCCTGATGGCCGGCAAGGCCAAAGAAGTGGCATGGGACTCGGAGTCCACAGAGGTGTTCAAGCAGACCAAGGAGGCACTGGCAAAGGCGGCCCTCCTAGTGCACCCGAGAGTCGATGTACCCACGGCACTCACAGTCAACGCTTCCGACACGGCAGTTGGCGGAGTCCTGGAGCAGCTTGTCAAGGACCAGTGGCAACCACTCGCTTTCTTCAGCTGGCACCTACGGCCACCAGAGGTGAAGTACAGCGCCTTCGACAGAGAGTTGCTTGCGCTCTACCTGGCTTTCTGGCGTTTTTGGTACTTCTTCGAGGGAAGGGAGTTCACCATGTATACGGACCACAAGTCCCTCACTTTTACACTGGCCAAGGTATTGGACCCATGGTCGGCTCAGCAGCATGTCTTTTATTTCAGAATTCACCACGGATGTCCACCACATTGCAAGGAAGAACAACGTTGTTGCCAACACACTGTCTCGCCCCTGCCTCCACTCAGTAGGCATATCGTCCACAGGAGTAGACTATGCAGCACTGGTGGAAGCACAATGGTCGGACACCGAGATCCCGGCTTACTGCATTGCCGTTTCAGGGCTCTAGTGGGAGGACGTTTCCATCGGCCCAGTAGCGGATCGACTCCTGTGTGACGTGTCTACCGGCAAACCCCGACCAGTGGCAAGGAGGTACTGGGTGTTCGACACGCTGCAGGACCTGGCCAACCAGTCCATCCTGGCGTCCATCAAGCTGGTAGCAGACAGATTCGTCTGGCACGGTTTGCGCAAACAGGTCAAGCACTGGGCCAGGACCTGCGTACATTGCCAGACCGCAAAAGTCCAGTGGCACATGAAGGCTCCCCTCCAGCAGTTCCAGCCGATGCAAAGGAGGTTCCAACACATCAATGTGGACATCGTCGGCCCCCTGCCAGTCTCCCAGGGTGCCAGGTATATCTTTACCATGGTAGACAGGTTCACCAGGTGGCCGGAAGCCATACCACTCGCAGACACGTCCACTGAGTTCTGCACCAGGGCGCTCATTGCCAACAGGATCGCCAGGTTCAGCCTCCCAACGAACATCACCTCTGACAGAGGGGCGCAGTTCACATCTGGTTTGTGGACAGCACTGGCGCAGCTCCTGGTCACCCAGCTGCATCACACCACAGCGTACCATCTCCAGTCCAAAGGTTTGATAGAGCGATTCCACCGGCATCTCGTCGGCCCTGATGGCGTGCCTCAGGGGCCCCAACTGGACAGATGAGCTTCCCTGGGTCCTACTGGGCATCTGCACAGCCCCCAAGAAGGACCTGGGCACCTCCTTGGCGGAGTTGGTCAACGGCATCCCTCTGACGGTCCCGGGCGAGTTTGTACCAGAGACCTGAGATTCGGAAGAAACTCCAGCAACGGTGCTAACGAGGTTGCGGGACAAGGTAGGGACTCTGGCACCGGTCCCGATCTCCAGGCATGGTCCCATGCCATCCTTCACCCCTAAAGCTCCTGAAGACCTCCAAGACTGTTGAGTATGTTTTTATTTGCGCAAGTCACCTCTACAGCGGCCGTACGAGAGACCCTTCAAGGTGATCCGGCACAACAGATCCACTTGTGTCGTGGAGGTGGGTGGCTGGGAAGAGACTTTTCAGTGGACCGCCTCAAACTGGTGCACTTAGACATTGAGCAACCAGTGAGGGTACCTGCACCACGCCGGCAAGGCCAGCCACCCAGGCAAGCCACACAGACTCGGGGCTCCACTCTCCCGATGGACGTTTCTTGGGGGGGTGCGGTGGGTGGTATGGCGGCCTGCACACATGGGACTTGAACCAGCATAGGGAGCCACAGATAGATGAGCGGTCCGCTTGGGGCGGATCCTCCGGGGACGGTCTGACGTGATGTCTGCCCCGCAGGTCGCAGGGACCCATGGAAGGGGAGATATAAGTGCGTGATCTTGAATCAGTAAAGTCATTCAGAGTTCAGCTCTATCTGCCTCCATGTATTTCTTTAGTAACACGTTGTGGACGACTGCAGTATATCAGATTGTGTGCTTTGCAAAGTGGCACAGACCTATTTTACTGCATAGTACTGGGGAGTACATCCTAATGCATTTAGTATTTTAAAAAACATTCATGGCTGGTTTAGAGATTTATTTGTAGAAAAGGGTTATGAATGTTTGTCTTCCATCTACTGTGCTAATTGTTAATCAAAAATGCATCAATTTCTTGGCACATTTTGCTTCCAATCCAATTCAGATTGAAGTTATCACAGGTGGAAGATTTCAAAGTTTGTAAGAACTAAAATCAAACAGGTGGAAATTGAAAGGTGGTCTCCATAACTAGGAGGATTATTTTGCAATGATTTATCTTTTTGTGTAGCTTTGTTGGTTGGAACAGGAAAGGAAGGAAGATTTCATGCTAGTTTATAATTCTCCTTCATACTTTTTTGGATAAAATTTGTAACAAATTCTATTTTATAAATTTAGGTGTTAAGAAGTGTCAAATTATTGGGAATACAATATTTATCCTGGACGATAATGTAAGTTTAATTCAATGTATTTTACATTTCGTTTGGTAATATTTAATCTTCCCCTCACCACACTTTTCCTTTAAATTCTAATTTCCTGTTTTTTTTGGTTCAGTATTTCCTCAGTACATGGGATGCTTATGCTCTTGTCATGGTCTGGTACTGGCCCTTTGTTGAAATTCAGGATTTTTTGGTGACTGCAGAGGGTGATTCTTCTTCCATTTCCAAGTAAGAAAAATATGCTGTGTAGTAATATAGGCTTCCTTCTGTGATTTTTAGATTTTTCTATTTGTTTAATTAATTAATTTTGTTGCATGGGATCTGTTTCTTTTCCTCCAGAGTGTAGCAGATAATTTGAATTATTTGTAGAATCATAAACATCATTTGTTTACTTCTACTGACATAAATCAAACTCCATTTTGCTATGACATTGTAAGAAAATATTTGCTCCTGTTATTGATTCTATAAAGAATTAATTTAGCAAGTTTTGCTGGGAAATTTTAAAGGAGAGTTGAAAAGGACAAGCAGATTAAAAGGAAGTAATATCTTCATGAAATATTCATGAAACATTACCAAGGCTTTTTTTAAGGAATAGATGATGTAGGTTGTCAATGCTATTGAATCATGCATATTGCTTACAAATCCTGTAAACGTAATTCCAGGCCATTTCCATCATACTTTTTTGGCAAAATGGCATATCTACTGCTTTACTTTGTGCAATTCTGTAAGGTTATGCTGTTCTTTTGTGTGTGTTCATAGTTGTTGTGTTCTGACTCTGGTTATTTGTAAAACTATCCCTCTTCATCACCTTAATATTAGATGCATCATTATCCACGTAGAACACAAGCTCTGGAATTCCTTACTTGTATTCTTTTACTTCCTTCTGCCTTTAAAATCCCACACTTTGACCAAACAAATAGTTATCCCTCTCAATACCTCCTTTGAGCTCATTGCTTTTCCTTGTACTTAGTGTTTTTTGGGACAAATCTTCAGTGTTAAAGGTGGTGCTATACATGCAAATAGCTATTGTTACTGAATGATTTCTAATTTAGTGTCCTCTTTAATAGGCAAAGCATTGCTAACTTGAAACTTGTGGCTTTGACAGTCGCAGTGAACAATGAGGTAACATTTTATGTATTTTTCCCAATGTTATTAATGGATATTGGTTGCTTTTGTGGAATTTTATTTTTATTGAACATCAACTTTACTCTTCTTGAATTGTTTTCTAGAAAAAGTCTCTTCTGAAAGTCATTGTTTTAAACTAGAGCTAATTTCAGCGAAGTTCTTGTATTTTGTACCCAGAACTGAAAACAAATTTGGGTATATGATTATTTACAGATGAGAAATCTCTTGGTGTATTCTTTTCCTACGATGAAACTCCTGTACTCATTGGAAGTGGCAAATGTTTCAGCTCTGGTTCAAACAGATATTGGTCAGGTAAGAGCTGATCATAATATATCCCAAGTGATTGGAAATATCTTTTCACTTTGAAATAAGTCACAAAAGAATGATTGTAAATTACACATGTCAAAGGGCAAGCTTTAGTTTTGTGCCTGCAAATGAATGATTTTATAATGAATTTGTTTGCAATTAAATTATTACACACTTGAACTGGAGTTTGCATATCTGCAGTCAGCAATAAACTGCATAAACAGTCAACAATCAATTGCATGAATAGTTACTTTATTATAATTTGTTTATTAACAACATTTTAATAACTGCATTATTTTCAAATAATAAACCCTAAGTCATGCTACCATAGTTAATATTTTTGATTTTTCTAATTTCAATGTACAATTTTGGTCTTTTTATATTTACTTATGACGTACAATCGGCCCTCCTTATCCGCGGGGGATTGGTTCCGGGACCACCCCCCCCCCCCCCCCCACAGATACCAAAAAACGTGGATGCTCCTGTCCCTTATTTAACCGTCTCAGTGTGGTGGACTTTAGGACCTAGTGGAGCTCAGGACCTGCCACCCGCAGTGTTTCTGTTCCATTGATGGAAAACGATCACGATTGAAAATAAAGTGGAAATAATAGAGCGATCAGAAAGAGATGAAACGCTATCAGTCATTGGAAAAGCGTTAGGCTACAGTCGGTCAACGATTGGAACAATTTTAAAGGATAAAGTGATAATAATGGAGCGTGTGAAGGCCCTGCCCCAATGAAAGCTACACTTATTACTAAGCAACGCAGTGGTTTAGTTATTGAAATACATACTTAAGTGTTTTATATGCTTAGAAAGGTAAAATATATACTATGTACTAAGACAAACGTTTGACTAACTAAGTAATACCGAATGTACCTGTTCCGACTTAAAGAATGTCTGTTTTCTTTTCGATTCCCAACCTGCAGTAACCTATATGCATCTTCCCGTATACTTTAAATCATCTATAGATTACTTATAATACCTAATAAAATGTAAATGCTATGTAGATAGTTGTTATACTGTATTGTTTAGGGAATAATGACAAGAAAAAAATGTCTGTACGTGCTCAAACAACGAGTGCTGGAGAGAGAACTTCCAGATTTTCCCAATCCGCGGTTGGTTGAACCTGCACATGCGGAACCTGCGGATAAGGAGGGCCGACTGTATTTGGAGACCAGTTGAACTGACAAATCTACGCAATACCATTCCCCAACTAACTTTTCCAATTGCATACATTCCAATTATTTGAGCCAGCACTGAGATCTAAAATCAAGTGGATTTAGAAAATCTGATTTCTACCTTGCCACTCCATTGCTGCATTGGAGTTGACATGATTTGTTGGGTAAAACTGGACAAGCTGAAGCATTGATAATTGATTTGTATAATTTTTGATATAGGATACCATATATATTTTGGAAGGACTTTATGAAAATCAGAAAAGGTAGGAAAATATTCACCAGTAAAATACAGAAATTCTTTTATGTTTGCATTTTATAAATAGGCTATACTCATTACAATTTTTGTTTATTGCATGTAACTATTTTACAGGAATGTCAAAGCTGATGAGAAATAGTCATTTATGTGTAGTTATTTCATACTTTCAGGAGCTGTAGTTCACCCAAAGGAGTCATTTCTACAGTTGCGATGAGATGTTTAACAGAAGCATTGCCAGAAAACAGGTAAAAACAAAGTACGGTAAAAAGTAACATTGTTTTTAAAAAAAAACAACAACTACGTTGATAATCAAAACATCAATAGAAAATAGAAAAAATTAACCATGCTAGTCTTTTGCTTTTCATGTGTTGAACGCTCATTTATCACTTTACTACTTGACCCTTCTCTTTTGACCGCTTTGTCCTTTCCTCTATGCTTGATCTACTCCCCTTCTCTCATTCTAACCTTTCTCTGCCTCCTGCGCTCATCCCCCCTCCCCCCCCCCGCCACTATCTTCTAGAACCAACTGGAGGGTAGGCTCAATTCATTGTGAAAGCATGCTAGGATAACTGTTTTACATTGACTTTAGTTCTACCACTTTACCTTCCCATTCTCTGATACATTTTGTGCGATGAAATGAAATATAGAATATATCTGCTTCACTTGTGTGCTGAATTAGTTTGTGAAATCAGTGAGATTCGCTGTTTAGCTTGGATATTTCATGGACTGGGACAGGATACGTGATTGGATTTTGGGTGATGATACAAAGATGGTAGTTTAACAAATTATGAGGATGATATGCATCCTGCAAAATGATACTGATGGGTTTAGTGAGATGACTGATGGAGTATAATGAGGGGAACTGTGGAGTTACCACAGTTTCCCTCATCATATTCCTCATTAAAGAAAAATGTAAAAGCAAAATTTCTTCTGTTGCTTACAGTGTGTCTGTCTCGCTCTGGATCTCGGGCTTTCCAGGAAGAACATCACAAAATGTGATACAAAAAATGATGAGAGTGTGCATGAAGCACAAAAAAAGTAGTATAAAGATGCAGCAAGAAAGTCCAGTAGAATTTTGGCTTTCCTACGTATTTTCATTTAACATAGTAAGGCTAGTTCGATTGTCAAGTCTATAGCAATACTGATGAAGGGACTTGACTTGAAATGTTGGCTCTTTATTCCTCTCTATAGATGCTGCCTACCCTTACATGTTCCTCCAGCATTTTATATTTTACTTGTATTAATTTTTCCTATAAACCTGTTCTTCTATCTAACCTGCATTTGGGTCAAGTTATTGTTAGCAATTAACCTGTGACCTTTGGCATGTTGGAAGAAACTGAGCAGCTGGAAGAAACATAGGAAGAATATGCACAAAAAGAACTCCACACGTAATGCATTGGAGGACACATTGAAGCTGCATGTATCATCTGCTTCATTGGCCATTATTACAATGTGTATGAAGAATAGAAGCAAGAATAGTTTTGAAGCACTTTTACAAACACTGATGTGGAGTACTTCATACAGATTTGGTCTGTATCAGAATATTTCTTCAACCATTTCAAGGAAGAGGAGGAATTTCTTTGAGAGTTGTGAATCTCTGGAATTTTTCTTTTTTCTCAATGAGTGGTAGAGGATAAATGAATATATTCAAGATGACAGATATTTAAACTACAGGATAAATGAGGAGTCTGGGGAGAGAACTAGAAAAGGATGATGCCAAGTTGGATTAGTATTTCATAGTATGATTGCATAAAATCAATGGAAGAAAGACAACTGAGAAGAGTGCATTTTGGAAGCAGGTGTGAAAATAACGGTAATGGTCATGAGTGGATTTGATGTGGTGGGGTGGTAAGGTTAATGTGCTAACATGGTCCATTCTAGGCTGACAGATGAGAATTTAAGATACAGTGTTGATGTTGTGATCTGGCTGTTGGTTCACATGTTGGAGCCTACCCCTGCTCTTGTTTGTTGTGTTCGTATTTGGTGGATTCATTGGAACTCTTACATAACACTTGTTTGTCTGCATTTGATTTGATTTGACTCTTGAAGAATCGTGGTTTCCCTTCTGCCGTCATCAATGATGCCCTCACCCGTATCTCCTCCATTTCCTGCACTTTGGCCCACACCCCATCCTCCCGTCACCACAACAGGGACCGTGTTCCCCTTGTCCTCACCTATCACCCCACCAGCCTCGGGATCCAGCATATTATCCTCCGCAACTTCCGCCACCTTCAAAAGGACCCCACCACTAAGGACATCTTTCCCTCTCTACCACTCTGTGCTTTTTACAGGGATCATTCATCCGAGACTGCCTGGTCCACACGTCCCTCCCCACAGATCTCCCACCTGGCACTTACCCCTGCAAGTGTAAGTGCTACACCTGTCCCTACGCCTCATCTATTACCACCATTCAGGGCCCCAAACAGTCCTTCCAGGTGAGGCAACACTTCACTTGCAAGTCTGTTGGGGTAATCTATTGCATCTGGTGCTCCCGGTGCGGCCTCCTCTACATCGGCGAGACCCGACGCAGATTGGGGGGCCGTTTCGTCGAGCACCTGCGCTCCGTCCACCACAACAGACAGGATCTCCCGGTTGCCACTCACTTCAACTCTCCTTCACATTCCCATTTGGATATGTCCATACATGGCCTCCTCTACTGCCATGATGATGCCAAACTTCGGTTGGAGGAACAACATCTCATATACCGTCTGGGTAGTCTCCAGCCCCTTGGTATGAACATCGAATTCTCCAACTTCTGATAGTTCTCTCCCTCTCCTTTCCCCCATCCCACTTTCACTCTATCTCCTCTTCTAGCTGCCTATCACCTATCACCTCTCTCATGGTTCTGCCTTCTTCTACTACCCATAGTGCTTTCCCCTTAGATTCCTTCTTCACCTCTCCTGCCTATCCCCTCCCTGCTTCCCCTCCCCCACCCCTTGATCTTTCCTCTGATTGGTTTTCCCCCCTCCCCCCCCCCACCTTCCTTATAGGGCCCCTGCCCCCTCCTCCTTTAGTCCTGACGAAGGGTCTCGACCCAAAACGTTGACTGCTCGTTTCAACGGATGCTGCCCAACCTGCTGAGTTCATCCAGCTTTTTTGTACGTCTTCTTTCTCTGTTAGTCTGCAGTTTGGCCTTGACTTGCATTTTACCTTCACCTAGTGTTTGAATTTCTTGCCATTTTTCTTAGGCCTTTCACTAATTTAACCAGTAACTCACCCCTTCCTTAATTTTTTTTTCAGTACTTTTGATCATTTGCTAGATTCCCTTATATCTTCCAGCTGTCAATGCAGTGAAGATTTTGGGCTGTGTTTGTTTATTTATTTGTTTAGCCTTTTTTTTATCCACTTGCTGTCTGTGTTTATCTGATCCTTAGCAGTTATGTTTTCAATTTTTATTTCAGATGTGACATGATACAGTTTCAGCACTAGATTCTGTTGATTTTTTAAAATTTAGAGATACAGCATACAGCTCTTCTGGCCCTTATGAGCCTTGCTGCCAAAAACCCTGAATTAACCCTAGCCTAGACATGGGACAATTTATGATGCCCAATAAACTTACCAACTGGTACACTTTTGGACTGGAACACCTGGTATAAATCCATGGGATTTATGGGATCCATTGGGCGGACATACAAATTTATTACAGAGGATTAAACCTCGAGTTCTGATGCCCTGAGCTGTAAAAGTGTTGCACTAATCTGCTATGCTATTGTGGCGCCACAGTATATAAACATTGATTTTATAAACCTATACATATCTATAAGGTCACCACTTAGATTCCTATATTCCAATGAGAATGATCCCAGATTTATCCAGAGTATCCTTTTAGTTCAACTCGGTATTCTACCAGCACCCTTTGCATCCTACCAACCTTTTTCTTTCCTTTGTTGTTTTTTGTTAATTAGACTATGGTTGTGGTTTGAATGTATTTCTTAATCTGTGTTTTTTAGATTCAGTCGCCTGCTTTACAAGCATAAATTCGAGGAAGCAGAGAAATTTGCTCTACAGTTTGGTTTGGATGTTGAAGTAAGTCTAATTGCTAGAAATTGGAGCTGCATTAGTACATTTAAAAGAATAAATTGGCTGGGAAAGAGGAGGAACAACTGAGAAGGGTGCATTTAGGGAAGTTGAATGTGGAATTAGTATTGATGGTTATAGAGGAATGCAGGGGTTAAAGTTAGTATGTAACATCATGTCAGATCATATATGTCTGATTATCCTGAGGACAAATAGCAAAAATGATCTCCAGAGAATCCAAACTTGGATTGGAAAATTGAACAAGTCATTTTGATGATTTGTGTGCTAACTTTAGAAAGCCTTTCACAGCCTTAAAATTTAAACCATGGTGTCATGTGAATTGAAAAACAGACACATTTTTCTCAGAGATACAGGAAGCACCTTCAGAAATAGGAGGACTTATACTTTTAAAATATCAAGTACATTAGTGAGAAATTCACTCCCTTTTTTTATTTGAAGTCGTGAAACTATTGTTTCTAAGCACCTGATAGATTATCTAACTAAAACCAATGTTGGAATTTTTTTTGTTGTGAGTAAGCCGAATATATTACCATGCTTTAGTGAACTTCTAAGTTCTAATGTGGAAAAGAAATACAGTGAATATATGGGTTTTTTCAGCTTGTGTACAAAGTCAGGCTTAATATAACTCTGGAGAACCTAGCATCAACTTCAGAAGATCCCAATCCAGCATTATGGCGGAACATCGTTGAAGAGGCAAAAGCAGATTTACACAAAATACAGGTACTGTACTAAGCTAAAATACCTAAGTAATGCTAGGTTATATTTTGTGATTTCTTTTTTTTTCTCTGATTGGCTGTGTTTAATTTTTTTGCCTTCCCAGGATGATCAATTTGTTGTGAAATATTGTATGGATGTTCCTTGGCCATCTTTCGAAACCACATTGGAAATGTTAAATTATGCCAAAAAACGGGTAAGTTTTGCATTGTTTTGTTCTACATGGTTTCATGTATAAGAATTATTAACTTGCAAATTATGTTTTGTAGAGTCTAAAGAAAGAAGGTAACAAATCTGTCCATTTGACTGGGGAGCAAGCTTTGTGGCTGGTGGAGGTAATAAAACAACTTTTTCATTTTATTTGGTCACTGAAAATATGAACTGTTCATTATTAATTTTATGCATTTAACTAAAAATTCTAGGTTTTGAGAGCAGAAGCAAGGCTTACTACTTTTCACGCAGCATTTGGACCCGAGAAGTTCAGGTTTGATTTTTTTTTACTCTTCTTTTTTCTCTGTTGCCTTTTCCCCTTCAGCATTAATAAAGATATTTAAGTCATTTGTGAGAGAAAATTAGAATGGAGTAAATGAACAAATACTGAGAGTTAGAAAAAATGACCAAAATCTGGGTTGAAGAAGATTTTGAGAAATCTTTTAAAAACTCATGAGAGGTTACTGGAGATGAGAGATAATGGAGTCCAGGGTACAGGTCGTTTTGAGTTAGGCTGAGAGTAGCTAAAATGCGTGGAAGTTGTATTCTGGATATTCTTCATTCACCCCAATCCCATTCATCTTGTCTTCTCCCAATAAGCTTTGATATCCTGACTATCAAGAACCTATCAATCTCTGCTTTACGGTGCCTGTAAAAAGTATTTCCCGTCTAGAAGTTTTCATGTTTTATTGTTTTACAACATTGGCTCACAGTAGATTTTATTTGGCATTTTTTTACACTGATCAACAGAAAAATGTCTCTTTTGTGTCAAAGTGAAAACAGATCTCAACAAAGTGATCTAAATTAATTACAAATATAAAACACAAAATAGTTGATTTGTGTTTAATATGCAACACTAAATCATCACTGGTGCAGTCAATTGGCTTTAGAAATCACATAATTAGCTAAATGGAGTTCACCTTTGTGCAGTCAAGGTGTTTCAATTGATTGTAGTGAAAATACACATGAATCTAGAACATCCAACTGCTGGTGATTCAGTATCCTAGCAAAAATGACGCCATGAAGACAAAAGTACACTCCAAGCAACTGTGCAAAAAGGTTATTGAAAAGCACTAGTCGAGAGATGGATATGAAGAAAATTTCTAAGTTATTGGAGTACAGTTAGGTCAATCATCAAGAAATAGAAAGAATATGGCACAGCTGCAAATTTGCCTAGAGCAGGCAGTCCTCAAAGACTGAGTGATTGTGCAAGAAGGGGACTAGTGAGGGAGGCCACCAAGAGACCTATGACACTTCTGGAGGAGTTATAATCTTCAGTGGCTGAGATGGGAGAGACTGTGCATATAATAACTGTTGCCTGGGTGCTTTACCAGTTTCAACTTTATCAGAGAGTGGCAAAGAGAATGCCACTGTTGTGGGGGTGGGAGAAGACTCGCATGAAATCCCAGCTAGAATTTGCCAGAAGGTATGTGGGAGATTCTGAAGTCAGCTGGAAGAAGGTTCTATGGTCTAAAGAAACCAGAATTGAGCTTTTTGGCCATCAGGCTAAATGCTATGTTTGGTGTAAGCCAAACACAGCACATCATCAAAAACACACCCTCCCTACCTTGTAACATGGTGGTGGCTGCATCATACTGTGATGCAGTATGGGGTGCTTCACTGTAGCAAGCCCTGGAAGGCTTGTGAAGGTAGAGGGTAAAATGAATGCAGCAAAATGCAGGGAAATCCTGGAGGAAAACCTGTTACTAGGGAGAAGATTTATTTTCCAGCAAGACAATGATCACAAGCATAAAGCCAAAGTTACACAGGAATAGTTTAAATGTCCCAAAGTGGCCAAGTCAGAGTCCAGACCTCAATCCAATTGAGAATTTGTGGCTGGAGTTGCAAGGAGCAGTTCACTCATGATCCCCATGAAATCTGGCAGAGCCTGAGCAGTTTTGTAAAGAATGGGGAAAAATTGCAGTGTCCAAATTTGCAAACCTGGCAGAGATCTACCCACACAGACTCAAAGCTGTAACTGCTGCTCAAGGTGCATCTACTAAATACTGACTTGAAGGGGGTAAATACTAGTGCAATCAATTATATCGTGTTTTATATTTGTAATTAGATCACTTCATGGAGATCTGTTTTCACTTTAACAGAGGAGTCTTTTCCTTTTGATCAGTGTCTAGAAAAAAACTAATTAAATCCACTAATTCAATGTTGTAAAACAATAAAATGTGAAAACTTCAATATACCCAATGACTTGGCCTCCATAGCTGTCTGTGCCAATGAGTTCTATGAATTCACCACCACCTGGGTAAAGAAGACCCATTCTTTTTAGCACAAATATATTTGGTTTATATGGTTTTACCTTGCGTTCAATAAAAGTACGTTGAATGGGGTGCTGCAACCAGTCAATGTCTGTACAAAAGGGATTTTGGAAACATTCTACAAAGTTTGTAGATTGGCAACAAACTAATGCTATTAGTGAACATTGTTCCGTTAGATTTGAATGTACACTAGGGCCAAGGTCAACCTTTTATTTTCCCAAATGTATAAGTTTATTTGAAGATATTTGCATTGTCAGATTTTGATTTTGCATTATCAAGTTTTATTATTAAATAAAGTAGCAGGTTAATAACTGATGAGTGAAATTAATGTGAAGAGATGTAATTGAAATTGATTTTGAGAAGGAAGAGCAAGGAGTAGGTTCCACTGGATGGAAGGATATTGAGGACTTGGTAGGAATAGACTTCAATGCTTGCAAATATCATTCTTTTTACATCACTTTCAGATAAGGCCATTGAAAAGTTACTAAATATTCATTAAGATTTGGGTGCATGGAAGGCAAGAAAGAAGAACTGATGATTGATTTTGTATTCTGTTAGCGTTGCCAATTTGTGTTTGTCTAGTACAGAAGATTTTAAGATACTGAGTGTCTGCAGCATAGATTTGCCAGTTTGATATTAAGCAGTGATGAAAATTTGAGATACTGGGACCCTAGCCTCTTCCTGGCCAGGGGATGTTATGATGTTAACAGCTGAAGCTTATCAAATATTAAATAATTTGCTGTAATGAGTTGGTAATAATCTTTTATCTGTGAATAAATGTGGCAGTCAGGTTAAAATGGGCCTGGGAGTTGTAGAATTTTTTGGAGAATGGAATTCAATGCAAAAGGACTTTTGAAGTAGGCAGCATGACAGCCATTGTAGGGAACAGGTGAAAAATACAGGACTGAGAAGGGGGTTGTTATGTAATAGGAAACAATTGTGCCTTATGATACAAAGACAATGCCCAACAATGTATATCCTCTAGAAATTTCCTAAGTTTCTATCATTAATATTTTTTGTGTTCTCAATTGACCAGAAACTTAACTGTACCAACCCTGCTAATTGCTTAGAGGCTGGGTTTCCTGTATCAGATGACTTTATGCTCTCTTCTGTAAGGCAAACAAAAAATACTTTCCGCTTTCTGAATGACTGAAGCTGCAGAAACACCCAAGAAATCGAACACCATGCAGGAGAAAGCAATTTGCTTGATTGCCACTAATCTGACAAGCCTGAACAGTTGCTCCTTGCCGTTACATGTTCTTTACTATTATATAAAACCCAAACCCATGATTTGTATTATCCAGAAGAGGAGGGGTACCTTGTGCAAGTGAAGCCACTGGCTATGAGTTCCCCCTCCATGTTTCACCATGCTTACTTTGAAGTATAGCACTGTTTCTTCACAGTCAATCCTATGTAGTCACCATTGTGGGAATTCACTTACCTTAACACCTGTAGTTTTCATGAACATTTTCTTGAGGTAATGATAATGAAAAACCAGTGAAAGGAATGCAGTTTTAAAATTAAAGTGACAACCTCAAACCCCCCGCCCCACCACCAATTCCTTAAACAGACTTCTAAAATAAAAGGTTTCTTCTTTTCAGCCTCTTGTCGTCTAGTAAGGGTGAAGACAGTTCTGAGATGAACTTGGACCTAAATTTATTCCGAGGGCCTTTTCCTGTGTTATGGCTGTATCAAACATTAAATGTGGGTTGTAATAAGTCTTGAGGTTTAAAACTTTGTGTAATCCCTGTATTCAGTTTTTAGGCATGTGAAACATGACTAATATTTAATTTCTTTTGCAGTGGCATTGCTTGGAACAAGTTTGTAAACAATGAAGATCTTTTTAATGATGTACTGTTGCAGCTGCAAGAGGGAAACCAGAAATGTGCAGAGCATATTTGGTTAAGACACCAGGTGATATTAACTGAATATTTTATCTTTGTTGCATATCATAAAATGTTTCTTCACCTTCTCATTCAAGAATAGTGAATAGATCAGTGTTAATGCCGAACTTGGAGGAGTAATATACTACAACTTGATGCATGTGACTCACAACGTTAAAAAGTGCAGCTACCCAATTGTCCTGACCACTGTCTCCTGCTGCAAGGTTATTTGATTGCTTATTGATTAAGAACATTATCTGTATCTCCACGGAGACCTTACTGCAAATTGTACAAATTTTCTGGCAATTCCATGTAACCTTCCTGTTGATGTCAAAAATCTATATTTAGATCACTAATGAGTAGTTAACAAGTAAACATAAAACATGCCATGCTCATGATTTTAGTTAAAAATTGTAATTGTCTGTTATTAGGCACATTTGAGGTTTTTTCTGGAGCTTTGCAGTTACTTAATGAAAAGAGGTAGCAGTTCAAGTTAAGGGTCTTGACCTAAAATTTTGATTATCTGTTACCCTCCGTAGATGATACCTGATTCACCTGATTCACCTGAATTTCTCCAGCACTTTCTGTTGCTAATGATAAGTGCTTGGTTCTTACAATCATAATTTTTCATTGTCAGGTGGAGTTTGAAAACAAGTTTGATTTAAAAAGACTGGAGAGTTTGCTTGATTCTATTCCTGCAAGCACCCCTTCAGAAGAGCTGTGCCTCTGGCTGGGTAACGTCATCATTCCCTTTGTTTTAAGGATTGTTCCTGAAGGCAAGGTAAGGATGTTTGCTAAAGTATGTAAAGGCATAAACTTTTTCTTTTGGACATTGCAAAATGTTTTTTTTTTGTTTGTACTTTTGTAGAAAATTCTGGTAAGGTGGTTGGAACATAGAGCCCGCAGTCTTGAGCTAACTGAGAAGGTAATGATGACTGCAATTACATTATGGTATTTCTGAGAATTAGAAGTTTCTAAGATTTTTTTTTAAGAAGTTTAGGTGACTAATTATAAAAGTTAAGTTCTTACTCCAAGCTGCTAAAAGCAGTTTGTTAAAAAAGAGACATTTTATAAAATGCTATTTATCTTAAACAAAAATAATAAATAAATGAAAACTAGCTGTTCTATTTTATCCAAAAGTTGAAAGGGGAAATCCATAACCACTCACCATCCTGCTCAATCTCCCCTTTGATTTGTCTTATTTGTTCATCATGCAGTAATGGATAGGAGGGAATTTCTTAGAAATTCAATTTGCAAGATCTGTTCTTTACAGATTCCATATCAGATTTCCAGATAATTGACTCTCTTCCTTCCCTTAACCAAGATCTGAGCTTGAACCAGGTTGCTTGCAATCTTGAAGATTCTACTTAACTTGCCCTGAGTTATTCACCTCAAATCCTCTCAGCAGAATTGTCTGTTTCCTACTCTGTATGGTTTCCCATTCTCTTTTTGGGTCATCTACTGAAATGATGAACCTACCATTGTTACCTGTGTAAACTATTTTAATAGTGCTGCCATCTGCATACTTGAATTCACCCTAGCTTTTGTTCAGTTGACAAGCTATTTCTCCACCAATCCCCTCCCATTGTGTTTCTAGCTTTCCCCTACTGTTAACTTTAAGCCAAATATTACCTCAACTTCTGTAGCTTGAACTCTGGGTTTTATCTGTAATGTTCTTGTGAGCATTCTTTGACATTTTAATGTTTTAATGTCCATCATGAAAACGGTACTCTGCAGGGATAAAATGTAGAATTTTTTTTAGTAATTTTGGATTTATTTGTTAAAGATGCTGCATTTTCTTTATATATGGTTTTCATTCTAAATTTTGAATTGTCAGAGATAGTGATATTCATTATTTGTGTATATTAATTTTTTAAAAATTTCCTACATTTGCAGGCAAACTGGCCAGAAAATGGATTGCAAATGGCAGAGCTGTACTTTGAAGTGAAGAAACCAAATGAATTAGGACTTGTCACAGCTGGACTTTGGATTCCTTTAGTATGGCTTTATCTTTTTCTTTAATTTATCTGAATTTGGGGGCATTTGGAACTGTGACAAAGAAAGAAATGGGAGCGTGGATATCCAGATGTTGATGGTTCAGATAAAAATAGGATGGAATTTGAGGTCAATTGGAAACATGACAAGGAAGGAATTGGGAACATGAAATTCCAGATGTTGATGGTTCAGGTGAAAATAGAATGGAAGTATTATCAATGTTAGAAGAATTGTTGTAGTTATGTTAGTGTCTGATAGCTGTGAGAAAGTTTGTAGTAACACATGACATTAATTTAAGTGGAAAATTAACTGAGGTAGAGACAATGAGTGATAGGCACTGAGTATGTTGATTGCAATTAAATTTCAGTTTACTTAATGTCTGGGAGACCTTTTTAAATCTAAAAATGCATTTGAGGAAGAATGAGTTCTATTTATGGGATTTAAGTAGGCATGTTGAAGGGGGAATAAATGAAAATTCAAAGGATTTAAAGTACATTTATTATTCAAGTATGTATGCAGTATACAGATTTATCTTCTCTACAGTCAGCCACATAACAACGAAAACCATGGAACCCATTCAAAGAAAAAAAACCATTAACCCTCCCCCCCCCATGCAAAAAACAAATCACACAAATTATCTGTAGACCACCCAGGAACAACAGTCCAATCCACCGTCTGCAGACAGAGAATTTTGATTCCATCATTGAGGATGAGGGAGACCGTTTGAATGCAGGGGCTTTCCCATGGCAGCAGCAGGAGGGAGATCTTCCTCTGGCAGCAGCGAGCGAGCGGCTGATAGACGGTGCTGAACACTCACTCACTTTCTGCTGTGATGTTTTCAGTCTTCCTTGATGTTTAGATCAGCGTGAAATGCTTGCCTCTTTCAGAAACAGCAAAGCACCAGATCGCTCAATTGGCCTGAAAACTTAACATCAAACTGTAGATCACAGGCTCCTAAAGTACCAGAACCACATTTAAAAGAAAAAGGAGATGTTTTAAGAAGTGAAAGAAACAGTTTTGTGAACCAGTTGGAGAATGTAACCCGAGGTAGTGCTGTTTTCTTAGTTGAAGCTCAAATGTAGGTGAAACAATGAAATTATCTGTATTATGAGTTTTTGAAAAATTAATGCAAATTGATTGAGTAAGAATATGTCACATAGCTTGAATACGTGCAGTTTACAGGTGACCCCACTCCCTATGTTAGGGAGGAGTTCTGTTCGTAGCAAAACAGTTATATTATGATTTTCTGTAAAATGAAACCCCCTCTTCTCTATGTTATAGATGGAGTTGTGAAGTCATTTTATTGGCAATGGCAAAGTTACTCACCACCATTATTTAACAACTGATTGCCAACAGCCAACAATTGACTATTTCCAACCCCCCTCTCCCTTCCCCACCCAAGACTCGTGTGAATGAATACCACATTGGCCATACCCACTCCAGTCCAAGGGCATATGAACAGATGCCTCAATGTGCAGTGTGGCTTTGCTCTTTTCCTCTAATAAACAAGGCTTGTAGATTAGGAAAGGCTGTAGGAAGAGAGGATTTCAGGGAAAGGAACAGATATGAGGATTGGATTCATGGGAGAAAGGTTGTGCAGGGATTCAAGGGAATAATGAGTTAAAGCTTGATGGAAGTTGAGAAGAACCTTGAGATGGTAGGAATAGTTTATTACACAATGCTTTAATTGGGAACTCAACATGCTGGCCTTAAAGCCCAGGAAGTGTCCCGATTCATTCAACTGTTCTGCTTAAAATTTGGCAGATCTTGTAAAGCAGGTGTAGAAATATTACAGTTGGTCTCTTCCAGGCAATAAACCACTGGACTAATTCTGCACAGCAGTTGTCAAATTGGATGCTGTAATGTAGCAACTTCCTCAGTGGCTGGGGAGGGTGAAGCTAATGACTGAACATATTATAAAAAAAATAAAAACAAAACTACTGGATTTTTGTGTTCTCTAAAGGAGCTTTATAGATTTTTAAAACACTTTTCTTAAATTCAGAAGGAAAATATTGATTGTGAGGAGGTGCATCAGTTAAGGACATTGGTCAATCATTTGCAAGAACTAGTTGACCTCCACAGAAAGTACAACTGTATGCTGGCACTCTCAGAGTTTGAAAAGGTAGGTAATATTTTATATCAATAATAGACGAGGATAATGGAGAATGAGTTTTGTAGATTAGAATTATTGCTTTAGAGCAATTGCATAACAAGGAAGCACAAAGAGGTTCCATGTTGTCTGGAATTAATGCTGCTGATTATTGTAGAGTGGCCACTGATATCTTCAATATATGGGTTAATAGTGTAATGAATGTGCCTTATTAAATTAGAAACCCAAATCCAGAAACATTTTGTTTATTAGCAGTTGACCTGAGCCACTGCCTCTGCATAATTTTTTAAATCATACTTTGTAATTTGGTTGTACAAAAGCCAGAAACCATTTGGTCAAGAGATGCATAATATCATTTTTTTTAGCATTTCTTTAAAATTGTATTTTAAAATATGATTTCAGTAATCTGAATTAAATTAGATAAATGTGTTTTGAGGTTTTGTCCCTTATATATTACTCTATATTTCTGTTTTATTTATCAGGAAACTACAGCAACAATTGTATTTCGGATGTTGGATAGAGTTCTGGCTCCAGAGCTCATTCCATTGACTCTTGAAAAGATTATACAGCCGTACATAACCAAGCATAATTTACAGAAGGAAGAATTGCTGCTGCATTACATAAAGGTGGTGTTGCTCTATTTTAAGTGTTGTTAACTAAAATCAATCTCGGCCCAGTAGTTAATGCAAGAGCTGACTGGTGTGATATGTTGTAAATAATTTGGCCTGAGAGATATATTTAAATATAAAAATAGTATTGCTTAAAAAGTAATTAAACTATCATTCTAAGATGGGTATGATATATTCCTGAGTTCTTTCAGGAATAATTCTGAAATAATATTTCATTCACCAATATTCTTAAAACAAAATATGGAAAATTGGGAAAAAATAGAAATAACATGTTTGTTAAAAGTTTCAAGATGGAAAAATAAATTCTTAAACCCTAAAATCTTATTTTCATATTTCTTAACATAAAAGGAGGCCATTTATTCCATTGAGATTACACTGACTCTTGAAGTTTTCAGATTTTCCACTTATTGGTCTATTTGATCACTATTGCCTTTCTGATTGTTCTGTCATCTACCAAAAGTAATCAGAAACTCACCAGCAGCATATCTTTAGGATATAAGAGGAAACTGGAGCACTCATGCAAAACACTCACAGTACAGTGCAAGACTTGCACAGTCAGATAAGGTACAGTCTCATCACAGATTGCACTGGAAGTGAGAATCAAACTCAGGTTGCATCAACGTAGTTATAATATCAGTGTACACATTTGGGGTAAATATCCTTGTGTGTTTATGTAATTTTTTCCATCTGTAACTAGTATCCTACAGTCTTAAAATTTCCATTTAAAACAGATGACTAAACGTGTATAATTATTTTTTTCTCTTGCTTGAATAGGATTTACTGGAACGATGTAGCTCACGATCAGCTTCTCTTTTTGAAACTGCATGGGAGGCCAAAGCTATAGCTGTACTTGGTTGTATGACAGACACTGATGTAAGTATTACATACCTATCCTTGTGTTAAATCCATTAATGATTTTCATTGAGTAAAATTTATTGGCCACCTTTTGATTATTGGAGAAAAAGGAATGAGATATGTTAGTAGACCGGGTTGTACTTGATCAAGTTCACCCTCTTGTTAATCCAAAGGCTGCAGTTACTTAGTGTGATCCAACTTATCCTGATGGCCATGGAGGTTTCATAAATCAGAAAAGTCCACATGCAGGGAATAGGTCATGGACCTCTTAACTGAAGTGCCATCCCTTAGACTGCTATGATGGTCTTTTGATAGCTCACTGCTGTCAAATGACCTTTTAACTCATTTTGATGGTGTTTGGTAAGATCTGTTTAAAATAGCTAAAAAGGATTGAAATATTTGAAATACAGATGATGCGTTAACATGTAGTAAGTAAATGATTTTTAATTGACATTAAGTAATAGAAAAAAGTCTGGGAATCCCTGTAGTTAAAAGAAGATAACAGAAGGAAGCTTGCCATCTAAGGATATACATCATATCGAAAGGGCAGGCAGGTGGGCAGAGTGGGGTGGTGTGGCTTTGTTGGTAAAAACAAAAATGAAGTCAAATCCTTAGAAGTGACATAGGATCAGAAATTGTCAAATCCTTATGAGTAGAGTTAAGAAAGTACAAGGGTATAAAGGAAGAAAGGAAATGTTAGACCAGATAGCCTGACTTCAGTGGTTGGCAGGATGTTGGAGTCCATTTTTAAGGATTGGTTTCAGCTTACCTGGAGGCGCATGATAAAGCAGGCCAAAGTCAGCATAGTTTCCTTAAGAGAAAAACTTGCCTGTCAAATCTGTTGGAATTATTTAAGGAAATGTCAGGCAGGCTAGACAATGGAGAGTCAACAGTTGTTTATTTGGATTTTCAGAAGGCCTTTGACAAGGTCCATAATAAGATAAGAGCCCATTGTTTTAGAAAGATATTCATTTGAACAGAAGTTTGGCTGACTGGCAGAAGGCAAAGAGTAGAATTAAAGGGGGTCTCTGTTTGATTGGATGCTAGTAACTAATAGTGTTCCACAGGGTAATTTGTTAGGTCTGCTACTTTTCATGTTATGCAGTATATTAATGATCTGGATAATAGAATTGGTGGCTTTGTGGCCAGGTTTCGCAGATGATATAAAGATAGGTGGAGGGGCAGGTGGTGTTGAGAAAATGGAGTCTGCAGAGGGGCTTAGACATCAGGAGAATGGGCAAAGAAGTTGCAGATGGAATACGGTGTACAGTCATGCTTTTTGGTAGAAGGAATAAAGGTATAAGCTATATTTTTAAACAGGGAAGCAAATTCAGAAATTAGATGTGCCAAGGAACTTGGGAGTCCTCGTGCAAGATTCCCTAAAGATTAGGTTGAGTCAATAATAATGAAGGTGTATGTAATGTTAACAAGCAAGGATATAATGCTGAGACTTTATAAGGCATTGGACGTTGGTCAGAAGACATAAGACAAAGGAGCAGAAGTCAGCCATTTGGCCCATCGAGTCTGTTCAGCCATTTCATCATGAGCTGATCCAATCTCCCCTTTACTTCCTTTCCCCCGCCTTCTCACCATAACCTTTGATGCCCTGACTACTCAGATACCTATTAATCTCTGCCTTAAATACACCCAATGACTTAGCCTCCAGTGCCACCCGTGGCAACAAATTTCATAGATTCACCACCCTCTGGCTAAAAAAACTTTTTCACATCTCTGTTCTGAATAGGTGCTCTGCAATCCTCAAGTTGTGTCCTCTCGTACTAGACTCCTCCACCATGGGAAACAACTTTGCCACATCCACTCTGTCCATGCCTTTCAACATTCGAAATGTTTCTATGAGGACCCCCCCTCATTCTTCTAAACTCCAAGGAGTACAGTCCAAGAACGGTCAAACGTTCCTCATATGTTAACCCTCTCATCCCCAGAATCATTCTAGTGAATCTTCTCTGAACCCTCTCCAATGTCAGCACATCCTTTCTTAAATAAGGAGCCCAAAACTGCACACAGTATTCCAAGTCAGGTCTTACCAGTGCCTTATAGAGCCTCAACATCATACCCCTGCTCCTATACTCTATTCCTAGAAATGAATGCCAACATTGCATTCACCTTCTTCACCATCGACTCAACCTGGAGGTTAACCTTAAGGGTATCCTGCACGAGGACTCCCAAGTCCCATTGCATCTCAGAACTTTGAATTCTCTCCCTACTTAAATAATAGTCTGCCCGTTTATTTCTTCTACCAAAATGTATGACATACACTTTCCAACATTGTAATTTATTTGCCACTTCTTTGCCCATTCCCCCAATCTATCCAAGTCTCTCTGCGGTCTATGTTTCCTCAGCACTACTGGCCCCTCCACCTATCTTTGTATCATCACAAAACTTAGCCACAAAGCCATCTATTCCATAATCCAAATTGTTGATATACAACATAAAGAGAAGCGGCCCCAACACAGACCCCTATGGAACACCACTGGTAACCGGCAGCCAACCAGAATGGGATCCCTTTATTCTCACTCTCTGTTTCCTGCCAATCAACCAACGCTCTATCCACGTATGTAACTTTCTTGTAATTCCATGGGCTCTTATCTTGTTTAGCAGCCTCATGTGTGGCACCTTGTCATTTTCATTTCATTTTTAGAATCTTTTTAATGGTACATAATCTACAGCTATAAAATGATACAAAACTTCAATGAATTAATATGTATACAATTAATAAATGAAGAAAAAAAAGCTGATTGTAATGTACAAAAATGGAAAAAAAAATTATATATAAGGAAAAGATGGGAAAAAAACCCCCCGTCTAACTAAGAAAAAAACCCCACTGACACAAAAAAAGGGAAAAAAACCCATTAGGAATCACCCCCCCCCCCCCCCCCCCCGAGCAATATGTCTTACCATTATTTATATATATATAGAAAGAAAAAGAGTCATCAACCACCAATTTATATTTACATTAAAAAAAATTAGAAGGAAACCATATAAAATAATTCAAATTAGATTATAGTATTTGGCAAAAGACCCTCATCTTCTCTCAAAATCGAATCGGGGATCAAAAGTTCTACTTCTAATTTTTTCCAAACTGAGACATAACATTACTTGAGAGAACCATTCAATTAATGTAGGGGCAGAAGTATCTTTCCATTTTAATAAAATAGCCCTTCTTGCCAATAATGTAACAAATGCATGTTGATCTGAAGATGAAATACCCTGAATATGATGTGGAACTATTCCAAATAGAACAGTCAATCTATTAGGTTGTAAATTAATTTTCAGAGCTTTAGAAATTGTAGAAAATAAAGATTTCCAAAACAATTTTAATGAAGTATGTGACCAGAACATATGTGACAAAGTAGCTACTTCAGTTTGACATCTATGGCAATAGTTGTCTATACTAGGAAATACTCTAGATAGTCTCTCCTTTGTTAAATAATAATGGTGAACAATTTTAAATTGAATTAAACAGTGATTGGCACATATAGAAAAAGAATTTATGTTTTTCAAAACTCAAAGCCAATCTTCATTAACAAAGGTCATATTAAGTTCTCTCTCCCAATCTTGTTTAATCTTTAGTGATAGGTTCTCTTTGTGTAACAAAAATAAATTATAAATTCTGCTAATGGAACCTCTCACTAAAGGATTCAACTTCAAAATTGTATCCAACAATTCAGATTCTTGTAAAATCTGCAAACTTGGGTAAATATTGTTGTAAAAAGTGTCTAACCAGAAAATATTGCAGGAAATGTGTATGAGCGAGAGAATATTTGTTAATTAACTTTTAAAAAGTGATCAATCGACCAACACAAAATAAATCTGTAAAAGAACAGATTCCTTTATTTCTCCATAGGAGAAAAATGGGATCGGTTATTGAAGGTTTAAATGAAAAGTTTTGATATTAAAAAAACTAGACAACTTAACTTGTTTAAAATTTGTGATTTAGGTTGCGAAACTGAACCCAAATCCGTAGGGATTGTTTAATAACTGGGTAAAGGTTTAAATTTGGAATTTTAGAGAGCTTTAAAGGTAACGGAGCTCCTAATATTGAAGTTGTTTTTGTTTAAACTTGTTTGACAGCTTTTAATTCCAAATCAACCCATTGTGGGTTTTGGCTCTTATCGAGCCAGTATAACCAAAAGCATAATTGTCTGATATTCACAGCCCAAAAATAGTCTTTAAGTTAGGAAGTGTAAGTCCACCATCTTTTTTAGATTTTTGTAAATGATGCTTATTAATTCTTGGTCTCTTATTATTCCAAATAAAGGAAGAAATAAGAGAGTCAGTTTGATGAAAAAAAATTTTAGTTAAAAAGACAGGTATATTTTGGAAAATATATAAAAATCTAGGTAGAATCATCATTTCCACAGCATGGATACAACCTATTAAAGAGAGAGTAAGTGGATTCCATCTAGAAAATAGTTATT
Organism: Hypanus sabinus; assembly: GCF_030144855.1. Lineage (NCBI taxonomy): Eukaryota > Metazoa > Chordata > Chondrichthyes > Myliobatiformes > Dasyatidae > Hypanus > Hypanus sabinus. Next base: position 92,290,250 of record NC_082718.1, read on the forward strand.
TCATGGAGTCCATTAAAGGAACTGTATTAGCTTTATAAAGATCTTTTATATATTTTAGTAATTATACCTAAATATTTAAAAGTATTAACAATTCTAAAAGGAATATCATTATATATACCAACAGGGGCATTTAGTGGAAACAATTCACTTTTATTCAAGTTAAGTTTATATCCTGAAAATTTGCCAAAATCTTTAAGGGTTTCCAAAAGATTAGGAATTGATTGCTCAAGATTCAAAATAAAAACCAAAAGATCATCTGCATAGAGAGAAATCTTATATATGGTTGCATTCATAGAGATACCATGAATATTTTTAGCTTCACGTAATGTTATGGCCAAAGGCTCCAATACAAGATTAAATAATAAAGGGCTTAATGGACATCCCTGTCTAGTACCATGAGAAAGTGGAAAAAAAGACCTGCAACTATTAGTAATGACTGTGGCAATAGGATTCTTATAAATCATTTGAATCCACCTATTGAAATTATTACCAAAACCAAATTTTTCTAATACTTTAAACAAATATGGCCACTCAACTCTATCAAATGCCTTTTCTACATTGAGAGAGATAACACATTGAGGTTGCTTAGATAATGGTGAACATATAATGTTCATCAATCTCCGAACATTAGAGAAAGAATAACGGCCTTTAATAAAGCCCGTTTGATCCATAGAGCCATTATCTTAGAGAGAATTTTTGCATCCATGTTTAATGGCAAAATAGGTCTATATGATGAACATTCAACAGGATCTTTATCTTTTTTAAGAATAAAGGAAATAGATGCTTCATAAACAGAAGGTAAATTACCTTTCTCAAAGGATTCATGAAATATTTCCAAAAGATACAGAGAAAGTAATCTTACAAATTTTTTGCAAAATCCCACTGAATAACCATCAAGTCCAGGAGCTTTACGTGATTGCATTAATAAAGTAATTTTCTGAGTTTCATGCTTGGTAATTGGAGCATCAAGCATCTGTTGATCTTCAACAGAAATTTGTAGAAATTTAATCTTATGTAAAAAAAAACGCCTTCATTTTGGAGGAATCTGCAGGAAATTGGGATCTATAAAGATCAGAATAAAAATCTTGAAGTATCATTAATATCCTCATGGTTACTTGCTATATCTCCATTATTCTTACGGATCTTTAAAATTTGTCTTTTAGCTCCAGCTGCTCTTAATTGGGAAGCTAAGAGCTTATTATTTTTATCCCCAAAAATATAAAACTGACTTTTCAATTTAAGCAAATATCCTTCAATAGGATATGTTAGTAATAAATTATACTGTGATTGTAATTCTACTCTTTTAAATGAATCAGCATCTGGAGAGATTGCATTGATGTTATCCAATTCTTTAATTTATTTAGAGATTTTATCTAATTCCATTCTTATTTGTTTCTTAAGTTTAGCTATATATGAAATAATTTGACCACGTAAATAAGCTTTTAATATATCCCAAATTACTAACCTTGAGACATTTCCCGTATTATTAAACAGAAAAAACTCTTATCTGAGTTTCAATAAACTCAGCAAATTCTGAACTTTGTAGCAAGTGTCCTGGAAAACGCCAAAATGGTCTGGTAGAAGCAACATCTTTCAGTTCAAATATTAAGTTTGAAGGAGCATGATCAGAGACAGCAATCGCATCATACTCACATTTCTGAACATTAAATAAAAGTTGAGGGTCAACTATAAAATAGTCGATTCTTGAATATTTATTATGAACATGTGAGAAGAAAGAGTATTCTCTATCACTAGGGTGCATATGCCTCCAGATTTCAATTAAACCATAATCAATTAAAAAGGAATTAATAAGTGATGCAGAACAATTAGGGAGTTGATGTTTGGATGATGACTTATCCATTAAAGGATTTAAACAAGTATTAAAATCACCACCCATTAATAACGTATTGTAGCAGTGTACTACACGCAGCACTAAAATAATGACACGGAGTCGGTAAACTGCAGTCAAAGATAATTTTATTCAAACTTCACAGCCTTGCTTTAAAGCCTCCCTCATCCCGCCCTCCCTGGGCGCGGATGCTCCAAGAGACACGTACTCACAAACCCCCGCAGGCTTTTCTCTCTTTGTTGCCTTTGTGCCTGCACGCTGGCCAATTGTGAGCCGGTTCGAGTGTGCTAGGAAGTGGGTCGCCACATAACCCCCCTCCCCCAGAACCGGCGATACACCCCCCGATGTCCACAGTCTGGGCCGGACCCTGTTTGGGAGGTTGACCTCTGCGTCGCGGTGCCGGAAACTCGACTGGTTGAGTCGGTCCACTGTGAAAACCTCCTCTCTCTCCCCAATGTCCAGCACGAACGTGGACCCGTTGTTCCGGAGCACCGTAAACGGCCCCTCGTAGGGCCGTTGCAGCGGTGGCCAATGCCCGCCCCTTTGTACAAACACAAACTTACAGTTCTGCAGGTCTTTGGGTACACAGGTCAGGTTCTGCCCATGCTGCGAAGTGGGTATGGGGGCCAGGTCACCGAGCCTCTCGAGTAGTCTGCCCAGGACTTCTGCGGGTTCTTCCTCTTGCCCCCTTGGGGCTGGTATGAACTCCCTGGGGACGACCAGGGGTACGTCGTACACCAACTCGGCCGACGAGGAATGCAGATCATCTTTGGGCGCCGTGCGGATGCCGAGTAGGACCCAGGGAAGCTCGTCCGCCCAGTTAGCTCCTCGCAGGCGGGCCATGAGAGTGACGGTGGAAATGCTCCACTAGTCCGTTCGACTGTGGGTGGTAGGCAGTGGTGTGGTGCAGCTGAGTCCCCAAAAGGCTGGCCATAGCTGACCGCAGGCTGGAGGTGAACTGGGTGCCTCTGTCGGAGGTAATGTGGGCCGATACACCAAAGTGGGACACCTAGGTGGTGATCAGTGCCCAGGCGCAAGATTCGGAGGTGGTGTCGGTGAGCGGGATTGCCTCTGGCCATCTTGTGAACCGGTCCACAATAGTCAGGAGGTGCCCATGATATCCACATGAATGTGGTCGAAACGCCGGTGGGTGGGGTGGAACTGCTGCGGCAGAGCTTTGGTGTGCCACTGCACCTTGGCCGTCTGGCAGTGCATGCACGTTCTGGCCCATTCACTGACCTGCTTGCAGAGTCCGTGCCAAACAAACCTGCTGGAGACCATCCGGACGGTTGTCCGGATGGAGGGATGCGCCAAGTTATGAATGGAGTCGAAAACACGTCGCCGCCAAGGTGCCGGGACGACGGGACGGGGCTGGCCGGTGGCAACGTAACAGAGTAGGGTCCTCTCACCTAGGCCTACAGGGAGGTCCTGGAGCTGCAAACCGGAGACTGAGGTTCTGTAACTTGGGATCTCCTCATCTGCCTGCTGTGCCTCTGCCAGCGCCTCAAAGTCTACCCCTTGGGAAAGGGCATGAATGTTAGGGCGAGAGAGTGCATCCGCCACGACATTGTCCTTACCCGAGACGTGCCGGACGTCCGTTGTGTATTCAGAGATGTAGGACAGATGGCGCTGCTGGCGGGACGACCAGGGATCGGACACCTTCGTGAACGTAAAGGTAAGCGGTCTGTGGTCAGTGAACGCGGTGAAGGGCCTACCTTCTAAGAAGTACCTGAAATGCCGGATTGCCAGGTATAGCGCCAACAGTTCCCGGTCGAAAGCACTGTATTTGAGCTCGGGTGGCCGCAGGTGTTTGCTGAAAAACGCCAGGGATTGCCAGCGGCCCACGATGAGCTGCTCCAGTACCCCACCGACTGCCATGTTAGATGTGTCCACTGTGAGGGCGGTAGGGACGTCCATTCTGGGGTGCACTAGCATCACGGCGTTCGCCAAGGCTTCCTTTGTTTGAATGAAAGCGGCGGCGGACTCCTCGTCCCAAGTAATGTACTTGCCCGGACCGGACAGCAGGGCGAACAGGGGGCGCATGATCCGGGCAGCTGAAGGGAGGAAGCGGTGGTAGAAATTGACCATACCTATGAATTCCTGAAGGCCTTTGATTGTGGTGGGTCGGGGGAAATGGCGGACCGCATCTACCTTCGTGGGCAGAGGGGTTGCCCCGTCTTTAGTAATCCTGTGGCCCAGGAAGTCAATGGTGTCGAGCCCAAACTGGAATTTGGCCGGGTTGATCGTTAGACCGTAGTCACTCAGCTGGGCATAGAGTTGACGGAGGTGGGACAGATGCTCCTGACGACTGCTGCTGCCTATGAGGATGTCATCCAAGTAAATGAATGCGAAGTCCAGGTCGTGTCCCACCGTGTCCATTAACCGCTGGAACGTCTGTGCGGCGTTCTTCAGGTCGAACGGCATGCGGAGGAACTCGAAAAGGCCAAACAGGGTGATGAGAGCCGTTTTGGGGACGTCGTCCGGAAGCATCGGGATTTGATGGTATCCTCGGACGAGGTCTACCTTGGAGAAGATCCGTGTGCCATGCAGGTTTGCTGCAAGGTCCTGAATGTGCGGCACAGGGTAGCCTCGTTCAGCCTGCGGTAGTCGCCGCACGGTCTCCAGCCCCCTGTCGCTTTGGGCATCATGTGCAGGGGGGAGGCCCATGGGCTGTTGGACCGCCGGATGATCCCCAATTCCTCCATCCTCTTGAACTCCTCCTTCGCCAGTCGGAGCTTGTCCAGGGGAAGCTGCCAAGCACGGGCGTGGAGGGGTGGTCCCTGGGTCGGGATGTGGTGCTGTACGCCATGTCGGGGCATGGCTGCTGTGAACTGCGGTGCCAGAACCGATGGGAAATCCGCCAGGACCCTGGTGTAGTCGTTGTCGGACAGCATGATGGAGTCGAGGTGAGGGGCTGGCAACTGGGCTGCACCCAGGGAGAACGTCTGAAAGGTCTCGGCGTGGACCAGTCTCTTTCTGGGCAGGTCGACCAGTAGGCTGTGAGACCGCAAAAAATCCGCACCCAGAAGCGGTTGGGCTACGGCGGCCAGTGTGAAGTCCCACGTGAACTGGCTGGAACCGAACTGTAGCTGCACCTGACGGGTGCCATAGGTCCTTACTGTGCTGCCGTTCACGGCCCTCGGGGGGACCCGGTGCCCTGCTGCGGGTGTCGTAACTCATCAGAGGTAAGACGCTGATCTCGGCATCGGTGTAGACCAAAAAACGGCGTCCCAACCGCTGGTCCCACACATACATGAGGCTATCCCGAAGGCCAGCCGCCGTAGCCATCAGCGGCGGCTGGCCCTGGCATTTCCTGGGAACTTGCAGGGCGGGCGACAATGGCGGGCTTCTGCACCTCACCGCTGGTGGTAGAAACACCATTGTTCGTTGGGCTCCCCATCCCTGCCTCTGGGGTTAGTGGGCTCTGCGGCCGGGCCTGGACTGGTTTGCTGCTGGGAGTGTGGCCGGGTGATCTGTGTGATGGACGCCCCACTCACCTTCTTGGCGTTCCACAGCAAGTCCGCCCGGGCTGCCACCTTCCAGGGGTCGCTGAAATCCGCGTCAGACAGCAGCAGGCTTATGTCCTCGGCCATCTGCTCCAGGAATGCCTGCTCAAATATGAGGCAGGGTGTGTGTCCGTCGGCCAGAGACAACATCTCATTCATTAAAGCCAACGGAGGTCTGTCTCCCAAGCCATCCAGGTGCAGTAAGCGGGCAGCCCGCTTGCGCCGTGAGAGTCCGAAAGTCCTTAGGAGCAGGGCTTTGAATTCCGTGTACTTGCCGTCCGCCAGGGGAGACTGTACGAAATCCGCAACCTGGGCCGCTGTGTCCTGGTCGAGGGAGCTCACCACATAGCAGTAACAGGTGTCCTCTGAGGTTATCTGCCGAATGTGGAATTGGGCTTCTGCTTGCTGGAACCATAGGTGAGGTCGTAGCGTACAGAAGCTTGGCAATTTCAATGAAACCGCATGAACAGATGCGGCGTCGGTCATCTCCGGTCCAAAAATCGTTTGGACCGTCGGGGTCACCAATTGTAGCGGTGTGCTACACGCAGCGCTAAAATAATGACACAAAGTCGGTAAGCTGCAGTCAAAGATAATTTTATTCAAACTTCACAGCCTTGCTTTAAAGCCTCCCTCATCCCGCCCTCCCCGGGCACGGATGCTCCAAGAGACACGTACACACAAACCCCCGCAGGCTTTTCTCCCTTTGTTGCGGATCCAGCCTTTGTGCCTGCACGCTGGCTAATTGTGAGCCGGTTCGAGTGTGCTAGGAAGTGGGTTGCCACAGTATATTCATTTAAATCAGGTAATAGAGCAAAGACAGCTTTAAAAATGAGGGATCATCAACATTTGGTCCATAAATATTAACCAAAACCATTTTCCTATTATAAATTATTCCGTTAACAATCAAAAATCTACCATTAATATCGGCTATAATATCCTCCTGATTAAAAGGGATATTGGAATCAATAAAAATAGAGACACCTCTAGTTTTACTCTGTGAGTTTGCATGAAGCTGAGAATCTTTCCAAAATTTAAAAAATTAATTTTTATCACATAACCTGATATGTGTCTCTTGAGCAAAGATTATATCAGGCTGAAATCCTGATGTTTAAATGTTTTCTTATGCTTAATAGAGTGATTCCAACCACAGACGTTCCAAGTTAAAACATTTAACTGTTTAGATATCATCATGAAACTTGGTATCTAAAAAGAGTAGTTAGACGCATGTCAGGATAAGGTAGTCGAAAATGGCAGAGATGAACAACAATAAAAATAATTTGCGTAGGCTCCAGGTTTCCATAATGGGGATTAAAAAAAAAATCCACCCAAACTACAAACCCCAGAAGTAAGTCGATATCAATTGACGCAAGCCCCAAGAAAAGCATAGATACAAATACAAACTCTGCCTACCTAAGTAATTTTTGAAAAAAATGAGAAAAGTAATCTGTCTCCCTCTACTGAACATAAAATTCATTATAGTCGACATATATCTCAATATAATTAACTTGGAAGGAAATCTTGTAAAGCAAAACGACCTTCAATTTTGAAAGTAACCTTCATAATATTAGATAAGAGAAGAAAAACACATCCAAAACAATTCTTGGAATATTTGCACAAAAGAAAAACAATTGCCGTCTTTAAATTATCCAATCTATCTTTAAAACGTAAGGAAATCCAAATAATTACTTAAAAGATCTTTACAACAATGTACAGAGCAAAAAAAAGCAATTAGTTCATTTAAATGCTGCAGAAAAAAAATTCTAGATGGTTCAAATTTATCTACAGTCTATCAACAATTTTCCCGCTGTGTCATCTGAGGTTAAAACCATCCAAACCAGTCTTTTTCAGAGATAAAAATACATTTTAAGGTAAAGACTTTCTGTAACCATCAAATCTTCCAATTTCATTACTCTTTATGCTGCAAGAGAATCAAACCATTATAAATCATTCAAACTTCAGGCTTCAGACTCATCATTAGATTCATCAGGTAAAGAGTTAATAAAACACAATGCTTCGGCTGGGTCATCAAAAATATGAGCTCCAGACTTTTTGACAAAAAGCCTTAATTTAGCTGGATATTGGAGCAATCGAAAAAGCTTTTTTTGATATGCTAATTTCATGGCCGATGCAAATCCAGCATGCTTCTTAACAATTTCGCGTGGAAAATCTTCAAAAAAGCAAACCTCCGAACCTTGAAACTGAAACAGCCTTTGTTTTTTCACAAGCTTAATAGTGCGGTCTCTGTCTCTGAAACGAAGAAAACGCACAACAATATGTCTGTTTTTACCTTGATCCAAGAGTTTTAAAGTATCAATTCTGTGAGCCATTTCAATATCTGGAGGTTGTGAACAAACCTCCAGAAATAAAGACTGAAACATTTTTGCAAAATAATCCAGTGTGTCGGCCGATTCTGATTTCTCTTTTAATCCAACAATTCAAATATTCTTCCGACGTGACCGAGCTTCCAGATCAACGATCCATTGTTGAGCTTTTTCCAAATGAGAAGAAAGGTCAGCAACATTTCGATTAACTTCTTTAAGATTAATGCTCAGAGTCAATTTTTCCTTCAAATTTCTCTTTTAATTGAGTTATTTCAATGCCGATATTGCTGTTTTGAGATTCTAATCTCGTCACCCAGGGGTGTTCCTCTGAGAGTTTGTCAGCTTTTTTAGGCTTTCCATTACCTGTGTTACGTACCCCGTAACTGGGTCACTTACCAGCAAAGATAGAGAGGTCCATTGAAGTCTGATGGTACTATTTTTAACAGTATTTATTGATAAAAATACACAAAAATAATATCAATGCAAACATACAGATAATATACATCGTCAATACTAAATCTAAAAGCGCGGGTATAATAATAATCAATAAGAAATAGTGCTATCGTTATCTAGGGGATAATGTATTGTCCAATGGAAATATAAAAGTTAGTTTAGTTCATTCAAGCTGCAGCTTTCTGGTTTGAGAGAAAGACGGGTTAAAACTTGCCCAGTCCTTTTATGATGTCAATCCTTCGAGAGTCGCTGGGAGTTGATTTCCCCGTTGTTAGCTAAAAACCGTACTTCCGTGGTAAAGGCACACCGATTCCGGGGCAAATGGAAACGTACGCACGTGGCCTTCCCACTGGCTTTCGCTATTACGGGATCGCTCGCGTTTCTTCTAGTGCATCTGAGGGGCTGTTCCCACAGACCCTCTTTTATCCTGACTCACAGGGTCTCAGGTGTCAATCAGGTTGGGATGATGCAATCCCTCCACCAACCAGCCCACTTTGCCTGAGGGCTTCCACGAAGCACAGTATTTTAATACAGAATTCCGTCTCCAAGAGACAATGGCTGTTTCCCGTAGCTTTATATCACCGGGGGGGTCAAGACATTCCAAACGTCTCTCTCTCATTTCCTGGGTCTCCTGACCCAAATCAATTGCGATCCTGCGATTCTCAAAAGGAGGGGGCTGCAGGTGTAACACCTGGGTCCAGATTTCTTTTGGCGCTTCTTAGAGTAGCCATAGTTATAACCGTTACTCTACAGATCCGACTGAGTAAAGTTGAAATTTCAAAGTTTAAGTTGGAAAAGGAAAAGATTAAAGGCGGACATCAAGAAACTATATCTTACATGTCTGTGTGCGGAAGAGAGAGTCACCTTGTCAAAGGCTTTCTGAAGATCCAAATACACAACATTCACTGCATCTTCCTTGTCTAGCCTACTGGTAATTTCCTCAAAAAATTGCACTAGGTTTGTCAGGCAGGATTTTCCTTTAAGGAAACCATGCTGAGTTCTGCCTATCTTGTCATATGCCTCCAGGTACTCCGTAACCTCATCCTTGACAATCAACTCCAAAAACTTCCCAACCACCGATGTCAAGCTAACAGGTCTATAGTTTCCTTTTTGCTTCCTTGCCCACTTCTTAAATAGGGGAGTAACATTTGCATTCTTCCAGTCCTCCGGAACCAGGCCAGAATCTTATCGACTTTTGATAGATCATTGCTAATGCCTCCGCAATCTCCACTGCTACTTCCTTCAGAACAGGAGAGTGCATTCCATCTGTTCCAGGAGATTTATCTACCCTTAGACTATTCAGCTTCCTGAGTACTTTCTCTGTCATAATTGTAGCTGCGCATATTTCTCTTCCTTGACACCCTTGAATGTCCGGTATATTGCTGATGTCTTCCTCAGTGAAGACTGATGTGAAATACTCGTTCAGTTCCTCCACCATCTCCTTATCTCCCATTACAATTTCTCCAGCATCATTTTCTATTTGTCCTATATCTACTCTCACCTGTCTTTTACTCTTTATATACTTGAAAAAGCTTTTAGTATCCTCTTTGATATTATTTGCTAGCTTCCTTTCATAGTTTATCTTTTCCCTCTTAATGACCTTCTTAGTTTCCTTTTGTAAGTTTTTAAAAACTTCCCAACCCTCTGTCTTCCCATTAATTTTTGCTTCCTTGTATGCCCTCTGCTTTGCTTTTACTTTGGCTTTGACTTGTCTTGTCAGCCACGGTTGCATCCTTTTTCCATTCGAAAATTTCTTCTTCTTTGGGATATATCTGTCTTGCACCTTCCTCACTTCTCGCATAAACTCCAGCCACTGTTGCTCTGCCGTCCTTCCCGCTAGTGTCTCTTTCCAGTCAACCTTGGTCTGTTCCTCTCTCATGCCACTGTAATTTTCTTTACTCCACTGAAATACCGACACATTGGATTTCGGCTTCTCTTTCTCAAATTTCCAGTGAACTCAATCGTGTTGTGATCATTGCTTTCTAACGGTTCCTTCACTTCCATCTCTCAAATCACCTCTGGTTCATTACACAATACCCAATCCAATACAGCCGATCCCCTAGTGGGCTCAATAACAAGTTGTTCTAAAAAGCCATCTCGAAGACATTCTACAAGTTCTCTCTCTTGAGATCCAGTGCCGACCTGATTTTCCCAATCCACTCACATGTTAAAATCCACTACAATTATCATAACACTGCCCTTCTGGCAAGCCTTTTCTATTTCCTGTTGTAATTTGTAATCTGCATCACTGCAGCTGTTTGGAGGCCTGTAGATAACTGCCAAAAGGGTCCTTTTACCCCTGCGATTTCTTGGCTCAACCCATAAAGATTCTGTACCTTCCAATCCTATGTCAACTCTTTCTAATGATTTAACATCATTTCTTACCATTAAAGCCACGCCAGCCCCTCTACCTACCTGCCTATCCTTCCGATACACTGTGTATCCTTGGACGTTCAGCTCCCAGAGACATGCATCCTTTAGCCACGTCTCAGTGATGACCACAATATCATACCTGCCAATCTGTAACTGTACAACAAGTCATTCACCTTATTCCTTATGCTGCGTGCATTTAAGTATAACACCCTAAGTTCAGTATTTGGTACCGTTTGCATTGATTGCACTGCAACTCATCCCAATGGCTGCAAATTTGCTGCATCACCTGCCTGTCCTTCCTGACATCCTTACTGCTCACTACCTTAGATCTATTTCTGTTTTCCCTCTCCTCCACTCCATCATTCCAGTTCCCATCCCCCTGCCAAATTAGTTTAAACCCTCCCTAACAGCTCGATTAAACCTTTCTGCCAGGATATTGTTTCCCCCTAGAATTCAAGTGTAACCTGTCCTTTTTGTACAGGTCACACCTGCCCCAATAGAGGTCCCAGTGATCCAGAAACTTGAATCCCTGCCCCGTGCTCCAATCTCTGAGCCACGCATTTATCCTTCACCTCGTTCCATTCCTACTCTCACTGTCACAGGCTGTAATCCCGAGATTACTACCTTTGTGGTCCTTCTTCTCACCTGTCTTCCTAATTCCCTACATTCTCCTTTCAGGACCTCTTCCCTTTTCCTACCTATGTCATTGGTACCTTTATGTACCACGACCTCTGGCTCCTCACCCTCCCACTTCAGGATATCTTGGACACGATGAGAAACATCCTGGACCCTGGCACTAGGGAGGCAAACTACCATCTGGGTCTCCTGATTGTGTCCACAGAATCGCCGATCTGACCCTCTAACTATCGAGTCCCCTATTACTACTGTTTGGAAGCCTGTAAATAACTGCCATCAGGGTCCTTTTACCCCTGCGATTTCTTAGCTCAACTCATAAAGATTCTGTACCTTCAATACCATTTTGTGTATTGTGAACATTTTGGGGCCCCTTTTTAGGAAAGGATGTGCTGACATTGAAGAGGGTCCAGAGGTTTATGAATGATCCTGGGAATGAAAGGGTTAACATATGAGGATTTGCTTGATGGCACTGGGCTTGTACTCGATGGTGTATAAAAGAGTTAGATGGAATCTCTGAAAAGTACTGAGTTAGAGTGGGTGAAGTGAGGATGTTTCTATTGGTGGGAGAGTCCAGGATCAGAGGGCACATCCCCCAAGTAGAACAGGGTCCCAACCTTTTTTATGCCATGGACCTCTACCATTAACTGAGTAGTCTGTGGAACCCCTGGTTGTGAACCCCTGGAATAGAAGGAAGTCCCTCTAGAACATATGGGGAGGAATTTTTTTAGTCACTGGATATATTTTAAGCAAGTTTGACATGTTCTTATATAATAACCTATCAAAGGTTAGGAGGAGAAAGCAGGAAAATATGGTTGAGAAGGGAAAATCATTTAGCCATTAACCAATGGTGGAATAGAATCGTTGAGCCTTATTTCGCTCCTGTGTCTTATGGTCTCTCCTTCACCTTTCAGCCCAGTTTGGTGACACATTTAAAATTAATGTAAGTGTGCTACAAATGTCTGTTGGTGTAAAGCTACAGGATCTGATAAAAGTAAATTTAACCCCTTAGTTCATTGTTTATGTTACACTCTTGGGTTTGGTGAATTGATGCTGTCATTTGACTTGTGAAAGGTTGCTTCCCTGAGGCTCTCCACAAAGTATAATCTGATTTTGAGCCTATATGAAAATTTTTTCCAGGATTCGTAGGATATTTAGTGTATTTAAATATTGAACATTGCTGCCTCTTCTAGTGATCCCAGTAAGGCTTGGGAATGGTGGGCCCCACTATCTTCTTGGTGACATTTCTTTGAGGGGAGGAGCAGACAGAATATTTTGAGAGGGATAGGATGTTGGAATAAAGCTAAGTATTCTTATTTGTTAAAAATATAACACATTTCTTAATCTTTGTGGTAATGATATTCCTTCCTAGTTGATTTTTGATGCAGTACTTCAGATAATGTATGGAGCAGTTGTGCCCTGGAGCGATACTGTAGAACAGCTTGTCAAACAACATTTGGAAAAGAATCATCCTAAGTATGTACTCTTTTGATGATTCAATGAATTTAAAGTCAGAAGTTGCTTGTAAAATTCCCTTGCTGCTGAATATGAAAAATGTGTGTTTTTACCTTTATCCAAATTTGCAGGTAAAGCAATGATTCACTTATATTTCCATACTTCCCAAGTGTATAATAAGTGCATAAGTATATTTTCCCAAATGTACTTCCTACAGTTGCTCTGGAGAACCCATTTTTTTTTATTCCGAGTTCAAATTTGATCACTGTCTTCTTTTCGCATATGTCTTCCTAATTTTTTTTCAATTGTACCACCATTCTGAATATAATATAGTTTTATGAATGGTATGGTTTAACTGTGTATGTTAAATCTAATAATTCCCTTTATCCAGTTTTAAGTACTTTAAATGTAAAGAATCTAAATAATTTACTTGGAAGTAGACCATGCTATCTATGGTGTCTTAGTGAACTCTTCACTGCAATCGGCTAACTCCATGATGCCCCATCAATAACTCTCGGAGACGGGAGGTGAACGATAGGCTATTATTAGCTGCAAGAGACCACCACACAACATCCTGGAGACTGAGGGAGGAGCAGTGCCTCCAATCGCCTTTGTACAGGGGTCTGTGGGAGGAGCCACAGGAGCAGTCAGCAGAGGGGCGTGTCCAGACAGGTATATGCAGTTCACCACACTCCATTTAGGACCAAACACTTGGAAAGTTTGAGGAAATTTTAACTAAACTAACAATGATGTGTTGCTAACCCAGAGTTTATTATTAGTAAGCCAATTATGGAAAGTAAAAATGGTTGTAGCAAACAGGAAAAGTTTTAACAGTGATTATTCTGGAACACTCTGGAGCATAATTTTAAAATATCTCAAATCACTTAATTTGGTCAAAGCCTGTATGCATTCCGACTTGATTTGAACTTCAGCATTTCAGTCTCCTCTCATTATTAACTAATTGTCATTATGTCCGTGTTTCAGTTCATGTTCAAGTCAGTGAGTTCATGAAGTAGTTTCCAGTAGAAAAAATATGAAAGCTAATAAATGACTTGCGATGCTGTTACCAGGGTGAAATTGCTGCAAGAAAGCTACAGGCTTATGGAGATGAAGAAATTATTAAGAGGATATGGAATACGGAACTTTGACATGTTTAGTAACCACAAAATAATGGTAGGATAATAAGTTTAATTCATTGTTCACATGATATATTATTAGCACACAGAACAGTAGTAAATAAGTTGTAATTGTGTTTTGGATTCCAAGATCAAATATCAACTGGACTTTAATTATTCTGCTTTTATTATAAAGATCACTGTAAAATCTTAACATTTAACATTTTTCAGTCCTTCAATCTTCAAGTATTGAACTGTCTGAATCTCTGTATGTTCCTATTTATGTAACTTGCCTACATTTTTGTGTGTTGTTAAAAGAACAACTAATTGCTGCCACACACTGTTGTGTCCTTGGTATTTATTTTACGTAAATTGACATATAACCTTGACTGTATATAATTCGTGTTAATCACTTTTTTTTGAGCAGTGGCTGATAAAGTTCATCTTGAAACAAGACCTGCCATCGTCGTTGGATGATGCTTTGAAGGTAGTTCATGCACACAAACTAAACCCAGTTGAAGTTTACTTTCTTCATACAAAGCATCTGATATTGAACAACAAGGTAGGCATTTGTTAATACCTACATAAAGTGAGGTTGAAAGGGGTGTTAGGGTGTTCAGTAAGCATCTATAAGTTTTGTATTCTCCCTAAATCTTATCAAGATATATTAAATCAATAACAGAAATTCTCATATAAGGACTTAAAATTTCCTTGGTCATGGTTGGTACTTGTCTCAGAAATCTTGTGTTACATAAGGGCATTGTTTGTAATGATTCCCTCCAAAGAGAATTTGTAACTCCCAATAAATTTGACATATTGTACAAGTTGATTCTTATCAAATAGTGGCAGTCCAGTAAAATTCCAATAATCTGCTAAACAGCTATTCAGAAATCATTGTGGTTAGGCACCTATCTCACTAGGTTGGGGGTCGGCAACCCGCGGCTCTGGAGCCGCATGCGAATCTTTCATCTCTGTGCTGCGGCTCCCTGTGGCTTTGGAAAATAAATGGTCAGTATTTAATTAAAATGTATTTTATGTTAGTTTGTTAGTTTTTGAAATGTAATTCTAAATTTGAAGATTATGGTGATCTTGTACAGTCTAAATAAAACGTTGTGGCGACCCATTTCCTGGCACATCCGAACCGGCTCACAATTAGCCAGCGTTCAGGCAAAGGGAGATAGCCTACAGGGGTTTGTGAGTACGTGTCTTTTGGAGCATCCGCGCCCATGGGGGGCGGGTTGAGGGAGGCTTAAAAGCAAGGCTGTTTAGTTCGAATAAAGTTATCTTTGACTGCAATTTACTGACTGCGTGTAGCACACCGCTACAACGTGTTTTTAATTGCTGGCTGTCCAGAGGGGAGGTGCTGAAACGCTTTGTCGCATGTCTGGAAGAAGTGAAAACTTTCCTGGGCAGCAAAGGGCTCACCTTTCCTGAGCTGGAACAGCCAAAGTAGCTGGAGAATCTACACTTCATGGTTGACATGACAGCGCACCTTAACACGCTGAACACAGCTCTTCAGGGGAAAGGACGTACAGCCCTACACATGTTGGAGGATGTTTTGGCATTCGAGCGCAAGTTGACAGTGCTTGCCAGAGATTTACAGAAAGGCACATTGTCTCACTTCCCCAATTTGAGAGAGTTCAAACAAGGTCACGACATGATAAATTCGGAGTATTTACATTCTGCAATCATCGCAATGCAAACATCGTTTGGGAAATGCTTCTGTGAGTTCAGAGAGGAAAAAAACACATTATACTTCCCGGTCACTCCCCTAGGCATCGATCCATCCCTACTGAATACGACTGCATTGGCAGGTGTGAGTCAACCTGATCTTGAGATGGAACTGGCCGACATAGCCGACAAAGACATATGGGTGTCCAAGTTTAGACGCTTGCCAGCAGACCTTGAAGATGTTGCCCGTCAGAAGGCCGTTCTTGCTCAGAATCACAAATGGAGTGATATTGAAAACCTCCCCTAACCGGACAAACTTGTGTTCGAAACATGGAATGCTATACCCGACATTTATGTAAACATTAAAAAGTATGCGCTTGGAGTCCTGTCATATGTATGTGAGCAGGTGTTCTCCAACATGAACTTTATTAAAAACAAACATCGCGCATGCCTCACAGATGACAGCTTGCGATCCTGTGTAAAGATGAAGGTGATGTCATACAGCCCTAATGTGCAGAAAGCTGTGTGCTGAGGTCCAGGAGCAGAAATCCCATTAACCAAGTATGATAAATATTTTAATTGCCTATTATTTTACGTATATTCATATTTTTTCATTGTTCAGTGAAATAGGCCTTTTATTTTTCCGGTTGACAGCTGGCTGACGTTATTTTTGGTTTGCTGCTGGCGGACAATTTAAGTTCGGCGTTTTTCATAAATACAAGAAGGACTCAAATAGACATTGAGTATTTTACTTAAAAGTAACCTTCAACCCAACATCTTTTTTTTGGAGTTCAAAATGTTTTTGTTGCATGCAGAAATGTAATTTTGTTTTCTCTGCAGGAGTTCATCGATTTCATAAATGCAACACATTATAGTTTGTTTATACATAGCATAAAGGCAAAAAAAACGTTGTATGCAGTGTTATTTCATTTTAAATGTCAAACGGGTTTTGTGGCTCCCAGTGTTTTCTTTTCTGTGGGAAACGGGTCCAAGTGGCTCTTTCAGTGATAAAGGTTGCTGACCCCTGCACTAGGTGATGATTGCAGCCTTCCTCATCCACTCACTGGGATCCTGGTTGCCACAAGCATCATCCACTTGCTGGGGTCCTGGATCACATGTATTCTTCAGCGTGTTAGGTCACTGAAAAGTTATCATTTTACTCTGTAACATCTGTTTAAACATTTGGATTATTAGTGGAGATAAGATCAAATACTCCAGAAAATCATCCAATCTAGCATCTTGGAAGTTCCAATTATGCCATATTGATGGAGTTTTTCTGCTTTCCATATTTTGAGATGGAAAAGGAATATGTTGTGCGCCCCCCTGCCGGGCCTGGTCTAGTCTGCTGTTGGGCGCGTGGCCTCGTAATCTGACCGACGGACGCCACGCTCTCCCTCTTGGCTTTCCACAGCACGTCTGCCCGGGCCGCCACCTTCCGGGGGTCGCTGAAATCTGTGTCGGCCAGCAGCAGATGTATGTCCTCGGGCAGTTGCTCTAGGAACGCTTGCTCGAACATGAGGCAGGGCTTGTATCCGTCAGCCAGGGCCAGCATCTCGTTCATCAATGCTGATGGCAGCCTGTCTCCCAGACCATCCAGGTGAAGCAGGCGGGCACCCCACTCACGCCATAAGAGGCCAAAGGTCCCAATGAGCAGCGCTTTGAATGCTTCATATTTGCCTTCTTCCGAGGTCGACTGTATGAAATCCTCAACCTGGGCGGCCGTCTCCTGGTCAAGGGCGCTCACCAGGTGGTAGTAACACGTAGAATCAGAGGATATCTGCCGAATCTGGAACTGGGCTTCTGCTTGGCTAAACCACACGCGTGGTCGCAGTGTCCAGAAAGTCAACAGTTTTAGCGAAACTGCGTGAACAGATGAAGAGTCGGTCATCTTTGGTCCAAATCCCGTTTGGACCGTCGGGGTCACCAATGTAGTGATGTACTACATACAGAGCTAGAGACGACAGGGAGTCGGTAAGCCGTTTCGAGACTATTTTATTCAAACTTCGCAGCGCTGACATTTAATCCCTAGCGCCTGCCCTCTCCGGGCGGAAATAATGTCAGAGGTGCATTACCAAAGTCTCTCCCCACGCACTGGCTATTTGCGAGCCGGTTTGCCTGCGCAGAAAGTGGGTCGCCGCAATGTCTCGGATACTAAAATTTTGTTCCTTTTGAAAACAGAAAATAAATCCTCCAAATGCCATAGTGAATCTTAAATATGAACACAGCATTGATGACAAAAGTTTGAAATAAATGTTGGAAAACATGAAGCAAGGATGGTGGTTGGCAGCATGCCCAGATAGAATGGCATAATTATTACAATAAGGTGTTGACCAGTTCATTCTTAGGGTATATTATGATCTATAAAGATTTAACCATTTGTAAACATTGTGAGAAAATGCAATATTATATATATTTTAAATGAAGACTTCATCTCACTTGGCTAAGCATACTTAAACTTTTAAGTATCAAATAGATTTTAAATCCATATCTAATTTATCTCTATTTACTTTGCTATTTGTGCTTTATGTGGCTGTATCTCACAAGATTAATCTACAGTAGTCTAATTTTTGAAAATTAATGTTTAAAAAAAAACATCTTTTTCTCCTTTAGGCAGATGACTGCCTCAATTTGCTGAAGTCTCTTGCATTGAAGGAAGCTGAGACTGCTGTAATGCGTTTAAGCATTTGGGCACAGCTGGAAATTGAAAACTATCCTGATAATCCTGAGGTAAAATTATGAATGCACTTACTTCAGAAACATCACCTTGTGATTTTAATTGGTGAAATTAAATGGATTTTATTTATAGCCAGAACAGTAATGAAAGAAGTCCAAATCAAATTATTTTTTCTTTTGCCTCCGTCCCTTTTCAGCCCTCTTCTCCTCCCCTCACCCTTACCCACCCCCGGCGAATATTGGCTCCTTGTTAGCAATAACCATCATTTGAAAACACGCACAGTCGATCATTTTTCAATATGAACCTTGATGCTGGACATCAGCAACAATGTTCACCATGAAACAACTGAATAAAGTTTTAACTTTTTGAGGATGTCACTTAACTTCCATGACTGAAAAGCATTGCCATTTAATGATAAAGAGGCTAACTCACAGCTGATTTTTATCGAAGCTGAAGTTGATTGTAACATCCCCAACTTCGATTCTGACCCACCCTTTCACGTGTCGTGTATCTATTCATAAAATCCATTCTAGAATGTAAAATAGAAATAATCGCTTTACTGACGTAATGCATTTAAAATATTTTTCAAATTAAGCATTCAGAAAAATTTTAATTGCAAAAAAGTGAGAGCTGTTGTAATGATCAAAGTTTTGATAATTGGAGGAAAAGATGCATCATTTTAATGAACTGTAGATAACCAAGAAATTGGCATTTTTCTTGTAAGCAGGGACTTGAGGGTAAAATAATGCATAATTTCTGTTTATGACGATGTTATTTATGTTTCAGTTGGAAAAGCATCTGGTGTTGGTTGCAAAATCAGTAGTGGAGATTATTAAATTTTTACAAAGGAATCAAAAGGGTAAATTTTTTGAATTATTTCTAGACATTCCTGATTGCATTTTGCTTGAAGCTGACATACTGTTTTTGTTTTTACAGACAACACTTTACAAAAGGAAGAAATTGAAAACCTCTTAAATAAATTTGAAGCATTTGTGGATTTTCAGGTAATTATTAAGTAAAAATATTGAAGGCATATGTTAAATATTTGTCACTTTGTATATTGAAATTAAAATATATTTGAAATTCTTTGCCAAATTTCACATGGACTTTTCAAACAAAACTGTCCATAATTCAGCAAATATCACTTAGTAAACACTGGTTGACTTCTATAGAAAGAAATTTAAATATGATACTGAAAATTGATTTGTTTCACAAACTCTGGAACTTGTACTTTGCACAGTGGTAATTTGTCTTTCTAGTAGTTCCTAAATCGTAGTAATAAACAAAGAGGATGGAAATTGTGTTTCTGAGGATGTCCTTTCATATCAGCAGGATATTTAATAGTGGAAGGGAATTGTGTTGTGTAAAGAATAAAGAAATAATGAACAGCATAATAGTTGTTAGATAGTCTATTGAAAAGGAAATAGGAAAAGCACTGAAAGGTGCCAGGAACACTGCTATATCCACCGAAACAAACAAGTTTTGACTTTTGGCATAGTATTTTTATTCAAATCATTGACGTTCTCATGGTCCAGCTTTCTCTACTGCTGCACTGAGGTATCAATTTTTATAAACTGCTAAAGGTTTTGAATTAGTGTATCATGGGTTCTTTCTCCACTGCCTAGCACTCATACTTGAAGCTACAACTTGTGTATTTTAGTGCTTTAAATTTTTTTAAGAATATTGTTTGTCTACAGGAATATTTTGAGGGATTCATTTCACTGAAGGATTGCGAAGATCCAAAAATGCTATTGCAGTTGTTCAACGGACAAATTCAAGCTTATTCAAGTACTTGGTCTAATTCAAACACAAGAAGAGATGTAGATCATGACACCAGATCAAGCATCAATGCAAAGACTTCTAGAGAAATGAAGCTTCATAAACTATCCCTCCTATTTCAAAGCTCAAAGCAAGAGGTGGTATCAGAGCTTGCTATGAGGTCACTTGATAGTGGGAATATAAATCAGGCTGTAAAAATTTGCAGGTAGGAATGTGGAAATTTTGACATGAAATTTATTTATTTATTGGTCTAATGAATTTTACCAAGAAATAGGAGTGGTGTTGGACATTCTGCTCTGATCAGTTTGCTGTTTATCTCATCTTCTCTTTGTACATTTATCTTAGTATTAGATGGATTTTTGGCTTCCATCAATCACTTGGGTATAGTCACAAAATACTAAATGTAGTTTGATAGAATTGTACAGCAGGGAAATAAGCCCTTTTAGCTTGCTTTATCCATAAGAATATGATACAGATCAATGCTAATCTAAATTTTTTGCATTATGCCATATCCTTCAGTGCTCTTCCTATTTAAGTACCTGGCCAAGTGCATTTTAACTGTTATAATTATATCTGCCTCTACCACCATTGGCAGTTCATATAAGATAACCATCACCATGAGTGTGTGTATATTTCCCTAGTCCCCAGATCTCCTTTAAATGTCTCTACTCTTACCTTAAACTGTGCCCTCTAGCTCAGGATTCACTTGCCCTAGGGAAAGGTCTGACTGTTTATTCTGTCTATGTCCCTCTGCAGTCACAGGGAAAAGTACAAATTCCTTAGTAATGGTGCTGGAATTTAACTCTGAACTCCAGAATAGCCTGAGCTGTAATAGCATCATTTTAATGGCTATGCTACCTTAGCACCCATGGTATATAAATATAGGTTTTATAAACCTAGGTTTAAAAGGTCACAAATCAGATTTCTACATTCCAATGAGAAAAACCGTAAAGGCTGGGATCAATCCTTTTAGCTACAACTTTCTATTCCTACCAGCATCTTGATCAATCTCTCCTACACTCTCTCCATTGCTGCCACATCTTTCCTGTAGTGTAACTATATACTGTACAGTACTACAAATGCAGTTTAACCAGTGTTTTGCATGCCTGCAACATGACATCCCAACTCTTATACTCTGTGCCTTAGCCTGTAAAGCATGCCAAATGCTGCTATCTTTATCTGAACGACCTGTATCACCACTTTCAGGAAGCTATGGACTTGCATTGTCATTGACCCTCTGTACGTCAACTCTCCTACAGTGTCCTACTTGGATTTAACTTCCCAAACTGCATTAGTTCACATTTGTCTAGATTAAATTCTGTCTTCCTGTTCTGCCCTACTTTCCAGTTGATTCCTCTATATCCTTAGACGTTCTTCTCCACTATCTACAGCATCAGGTTTTGTTCCATCTGCAGACTTGGTAATCAGTCAACCTGGTCTTATTATAAACAAGATTCCAGCAGCATGCAACTTGTTACAGACTTCCAGCCAGGAAAATGCACTCTATCTCTACCCTTTGCCTCGTATCTCTAAGCTAACTTTGGACCAGCCTACCATGTGGGGCCTTGTCAAAAGTCTTCCTGAAGTTCATTAAAACACAATTTGCCTCTGGACCTTCCAACCAAGGGAAATATCCCAGCATCCACACTGTCATACCTTTAATGGATGGTTAATTCATTAATTCAATTAAGTCATCTTATCATTCTTCTAAACCAGGGGATTTAGAGGAATATAGAAAATCAAGTTAAACTGGCAAATATTCAGCAGATCAGGTAGCATCCAGTAGAGCTAGTCTGATTCTGACGACAAATTTTCAGGTCAAAATTCTCTGTTTGCACATTTCCAGCATCCATAATACTTTGTGTATTTTGGTAATGTAGCCTAGTCTGGTCTATCTCTCCTCAGTTGGTTGATTCCTCACTGTTCCAGGAATCAGCTTTGTATATTTCCATTTTAGGCAAGTGCATTATTCCTTGGATTAGGTCACCAATACTGTTTTTTCTATTGTTCTTCAATTCTTTTGGTTTTATTAATGCTGTTCCCACATTTAACTCTATGATTCATATATAGAACTATTCAAAATCATTCTGAATATCAGTATTTCTCAGTCTTCCAGAATTTAAATAGTAGCTTGCACAATCTGTTGACTTTTGAAAAGTATTATTTTTAGTCAGGTGGATTAGTGAAGAAATGGTAGAAGGTATGATTTTGTTAGAAAAGTGTAATTAACAGTGCAAATATTTTATTTTCTCACTTATTTCCTTTTCTATTTTAGTGAACTTTATAAAGAGCACAAATCTGTTCAGACTGGCCAAGTATTATTTCATGTGGCACAGAAAATGTGTCACATGTTGGAAGCAAATGTTCCGATGATAGTTCCAACTGGAATGAACTTGCCTGCTGTTATTTATGAATTAGCTTGCCAAGCTGTCACTATTTGCAGCACAGGTAGTTTCTTACTGAAAAGTTGCACTTCACCTATATTGGGATCTAATTTTCATATTTAAGTTGCATTTGTCTTTTGAATTTCTTCTACTTTATTTTCTGGGTATATGAGGATTAAATACATTGTTTTTCTTCTGATTTAGTAGAGGAAATTATGAAACTTTGAAAATAGTTTTAAAAATTTTGTAGCAAGTGCTATTGTGTAAATTTATTTCAGGAATGGAAACTTGCAATATTGCTAAAACTAGGGATTATTAATGATGTTATGGATATAAAAATCAGTTTATTTCATTTTTTGTAATGTTCAAGGCCACTGCCTCTATTTTAATAGGCAAACGAGAGAAATAATTTGATGATTGTGACATAGAGGAGATTTAGTATTATCATTTGTAATGGTAGTGACTATATTTTGCCATTTAATACAAACAATCCTTAATGTTAATATATTTTGACATTTTAATCTTGGACATTTTTCAAAGAATCTCCACCACATCTTAATTTTCTTTGTATTTAGTGAAATATTTTTAGCATTCCCAGTTGTAAATAAATTAAGAAATTGTGGAGAAGAAACAAAATCCTCTGCCTCTGCTGTTGAAAATAAAAATTAAATTCAGTGTCTGTTTGGCACCAAAGTTAATTGTAAAGTGATGTAAAGCAAGTGAAGTTCTGTGGTATTTTATCCCAGACATACCAGAAAAATTAATTCTGCCCCAGTTAAGTAGCAATGAATTATTTCATATTGCAGTATTATTTTAGAAACTGAACCTCAACATAGATTATTTTAAGCATGTGTGGGATTATTTTACCCAAATTGTGGCTGTACTTTGAAAGATACCAGCAGTAAAAATGAATCGGTAAATAAAGCTAGTTGAATGAGTCGGTACCTTTACTGGATGCAGTGGTTGGCTGAAGTTGTTCTCTCTGGAGAGGTGATTTAAAGAAGTCACAATTGTAAATTAAAGGGAGGGAAAATTAAGTATGACATGAAGAATTTTCTTTAAATGTAGTGTGAGATTGGAGTCTAGAATGCCTGCAAACTTCATGGGCACTGTTGTGACCTTCAAGAGGGAATTAGATTTTAAAAAATGGAGGAGGTGGAAAAAAAATGGAAAGCTACACAAATAGACCAGATGGACTGCACCCCAAAGTTCTGAAAAAGGAGGCTGTGGAAATTGTAGTAATGATCTTTCAAAAATCACTAGATTCTGGCATGGACTGGAAAATTGCAAGTGTCAGTTCCTTCTTCAAAAGGGGAGGAAGGCAGAAGAAAGGAAATTATAGGGCAGTTAGTCTAACCTCATTGGTTAGGAAGATGTTGGAGTCATTTGTTAATGGTGAGGTCTTGGGGTACTTGACGGCACATGATAAAATATGCCAAAGTCAGCATTGTTTCCTTAGGAAATCTTGCCTGACAAATCTGTTGGAATTAGTTGAGGAAATATCATGCAAGATAGACAAAGAAGAATTGGTGGATGTTGTGTATTTTGGATTTTTAGAAGGCTTTTGACAAGGTGCTGCTCATGAGGCTATTTAACAAGATAGGAGCCCATGGTATTATAGGAAAGATACTAGCATGCCAGGAAGTAAATAGTGGGAATAAAGGGGGCCTTTCCTTCTTGGCTGCTAGTGACTAGTGGTGTTCTGTGGTAGTCTTTTTCCACTTTACGTCAGTGATTTGGATGATGGAATTAATGGCTTTGTGGCCAGGTTTGTGGAAAATACAAATATATGTGGAGGGATGGGTAGTGTTGAGGAAGCAGGGAGAATTGGGAAAATGAGCAAAGAAGTGGTAGAAAGAATACAGTGTAGGGAACTGTATGGTCAGGCACTTTGGTAGAAGGTACAAAACTAAACGTTTGAGGCTTCGTCACTAAATATATTTAAGAAACAGATAGGTTTTTACATAGTAAGGGAATTAAGGGTTATGGGGAAAAGGCAGGTGGTTGGAGCTGAGTTTACAGACAGATCAGCCATGATCTTATTGAATGGCAGGGCAGACTCGATGGGCCTGATTGCCTACTCCTCCTCCTATTTCTTATGTTCTTATGTACTATTTTCTAAATGGGCAGAAAATTCAAAAATCCAAGGTGCAAAGGGTCTTGGGAGTCCTTGTGCAGGATTCCCTAAAGGCTGAGTTGGTGATGAGGAAGGCAAATGCAATATGAGCATTCCTTTCAAGAGGACTAGAAAATAAAAGCAAGGATGTAATGCTGAGTCTTTATAAGGCACTAGTGAGGCCTTACTTGGAGTATTATGAGCTGTTTTTGGGCCCCTTATCTGAGAAAGGATATGTTGAAGTTCGAAAGGGTTCAGAGGAGATTCATGAGAATGATTCTGGGTATGAAAGGGTTATCATATGAAGAGCGTTTATTGGCTCTGGATGTGTCCTCATTGGAATTTAGAAACCTATTGAATGTTGAAAGGCCTAGATAGAGTGGATGTGGAGGATGTTTCCTATAGTGGGGGAAGCCTAGGACTAGAGGACACAACCTCAGTAGAGAGATGTCTATTTAGAACAAAAATGAGGAATTTCTCTGCCCAGAGCTGGTGAATCTGTGGAATTTGTTGCTACAGGCTGCTGTGGAAGCCATGTCTTTGAGTATATAAGGCAAAGCTTGAATGGTTCTTGATTAGTGCATGAAAGGTTATGGGGAGAAGGTAGGTGAATAAGGTTGACAGGGAAAATGGATCGGCCATGATGAAAATGGCGGTGTAGACTCCATGGGCCACATGGCTTAATATTGCTCCTATATAGTCTTATGAATATAAAGTTTGTGGTGAAGCTAAAGAATTATAGAAGAGAACTGGTATGAATATGATGGGCTGAATGACTACCTCCTGTGTTGTAACTAATATTTTAAACAAATTTTTGCTATTGTGTAGTGGTGTTAGGCCTAATTGTCTTTTTCTTCATGCTTGCCCAAAATTAGGATTTCAAAGCCGTCTTAAAATATAATATGCATGAAACTTGATCAAACCCTCTCGTGTTTACCACATAAAAAAAGTTTGCATTATAAGTCTACCTTCAACTTCTATGTAACATTTTTGATAGAAATGTTATTAAAAATTGAAGTGCAGTGCTTCTATATTTGGTTTTACAGACCTTGTACTTGACTGTGAAGAGTTGTGTAAAAGCACACGTGCTGCTCTGGAAGTGTACCAACAATGCGTAATTGATGATTACGGATTTGAAACAAAAGTAAGGTTTGACCTTTGTTGCTTATATGAAGGGATTATTTACAATTGCAAAATTGTTTTCTGTGCATGTTTCCTATCTTTCTGCTGCAGTGCACATTACAATTTTACAAAGAAAAACGTGGCAAAACCAAAATCACACATGCTCTCAGCTCAGTTAGGGTAATGCTAGAATCTTTGTAACACTGATCAACATGCATACATTTTTATGAAATGTAATAGGTTTTAACCTGCAACACTGAGAACACTAAACTATGATGTCAGCTATTGCTGACTTGTAGCATATTGTGGTCTGGAGGCAATATAATTTCACCTCGGCAAAGGAATAATCTTTCATATATCGTGATGTAATACTCTTGTCCTAATGTGCTACTTTGGGAGGATTGTGCTATTAGGATGAACAATGATTAAAGAACCTTTCAGCTAATCAGACATTGAAAATAATTAGTGTAGATGGCATAAGTGCTGTATAATCTAATGTAAATAAGTCTTATTTGGGCGTGAAGAAAATGTATTTTGATGCTGTATGATTCTAAAAATATTATTTGTAATTAATTCTTCCGATTGACTTGTATGAAAAGTTGTAATGAGCTGTGTACTGTAGAAATACAAATATCTGCAGGATATCATTTTATTAATGGTTGTTTGAAGTCAATTAGTTTTAAAACACTTGGAGTATGAATACCTATATGTAAAACAACTGCAGAACTGATAGGTTACTCTTTCTATTTTGGGATACAGGTATGCCTCTGATAACAACTGTGGTACCTTTCCTAGTAATGTTTTAGAGACTTGCCAGATATTGGTGTAACTCCTGACAAGGATACATCATTATTTGTTGAGGCTTTTTCATGAATTTGGTTTACTTTTGGATTTCAAGATTTTTTTTTGGGGGGGGGGGGGGTTTGTTCAATAGTTCCATTTAATATCAGAAAATGTCTACAATATAAAACCTGATATTCTTGCTCTTTGCAGACATACACAAAACAGAAGCATACCCCAAAGAATGAGTGACAGTAAAAACGATAGAACCCCAAAGTCCCCCCACTCCTCCCTCCCACGCACAAGCAGCAGCAAGCATCGACCTTCCCCCACTTACAACAGCAAAAAGCATCAGCACGTACCACCTACCAAGTAAGCAATAGCCAAGCCCCCAAGAGAGAGACTCTGATCTGCAGTATAGCAAAAAGTAACTGTTCACCATTTCAACACTTACTGGGGGGCAGAATTATGAAATGTATCTTTATATGTAAGATTTTATTAAGTCATTATATAGTTTTTGTTTACGTTGAATGCAAATTGTTAAGTTTATAACCTGAATAATTATCATTTTAAAGGTGTCATCTTTGGAAACTAACAAAGATCCTTATGATGAATGGACTTTTGAAGATTTCTTCAAAGAGGACGGCATTGTGCTCGATCGAGCATCAGTAATGCCTGTAATGTATGAACTTGCAACTGCCTTGGTACCATTGTCTCCAGGTATACCAATTGTAGCCGGTTACATTTTATGCCTGATTTGGTGTTTTATTTATCTACAGGTCCTGTCCAGAATATGGCAGGGTCCCAATCTTTTGAATTGCTCATAACATGAAAAGTTCTCTGGGAACAGTGTTCCCATGTGTCAGCAGCTACCTGCAGCCCATCAGCGGCCAGAAAATCCGTACCACCTGTCTCACAAATACTTGTCCATATGTAGGAATGTACAGTACATAACTTAGGTGATTGTAAACTTATTTTTTTACTGTAATATATTTTGTTGGTTCATTACTTCATTGGAAATGATATAGCAACTTCTTGTGAAGGGTATGAGCACGAATACCCCATTTAGCACCATGTGCCTACTCCACTGTTTTAAAGGATCATTTCAGATCACATTCTGCACAAGCCTCACAATCCTTTATTGCCTTAATATCTAAAACTTCAGTCCTAAACAAACTAAGGAACTGATTTTCCTTTTTTCTTTTTTCAATCTTTTTATTAAATTTCATATATAAAAAAAAAACAACACAAAATAATGAATAGATTACAGATTCAATAAACTTGAGATTACATTAGTAATAGGATAATAATATCCTATTAAAACATCCATCAACAAAAGGTGCATAAATCAATCAAGTCTATGTAAATATATATGAAAAACAAAAATAATCGTCGAAAAAAGAGAAAAAAAAAATTGAAATTATATATGAGAAAAAATATATAATGAAAAAGAAATACTAAACTAACACTAACATGGGCAATAATAACACTTTATAAATATATAAAGGTGTCAAGAAAAGAACTCCAGAACTCCATACCTGAACAAGTATAAGTAGAGAAAAGGATCTGAAATAAGCCAAATTAATTCATATGAAAGTGTCGAATAAATGGTCCCCAGGTTTCTTCAAATTTAATTGAAGAATCAAAGATAGTGCTTCTGATTTTTTCCAAACTCAAATAAGAAATAGTTTGGGAGAACCACTGAAATGTAGTAGGAGGATTTACTTCTTTCCAGTTTTGTAATATAGACCTTCTGGCAATTAATGTTACAAAGGCAATCATTCGTCTGATTGAAGGGGAAAGTTGATTGCCATCTTCATTTGGTATACCGAAAATTGCAGTAATAAAATGGGGTTGTAAATCGATATTCCATACTGAGGAAATGACATCAAAAATGTCCTTCCAATAGTTATGTAAAGTGGGACATGTCCAAAACATGTGAGTCAATGAAGCCACTTCTAAGTGACATCTGTCACATTGAGGATTGATATGCGAATAAAATCGGGCAAGTTTATCTTTAGACATATAAGCTCTATGTACAATTTTAAATTGTATTAAAGCATGTTTAGCACAAATAGAGGAGGAATTAACCATTTGTAAAATTTTTTCCCATTTATCTGTTGATATATTACATCGAAGTTCTTTTTCCCATTCTTGTCTAATTCTATCCGATATTTCTGGCTGTATCTTCATAATCATGTTATAAATAAAAGCTACTAATCCCTTCTGACAAGGATTAAAAGTAAAAATCAAATCTGAAAAATCCGATGGAGTTGAATTAGGAAAAGATGGAAGAATTTTATGTAAGAAATTTCTAATTTGTAAGTATCTAAAAAAATTAGATTTAGGTAATTCAAATTTGTTGGATAGTTGATCAAAAGACATCAAAGTACCTTCAAAAAAAAGATCACGAAAACATTTTATACCTTTCCTTTTCCATATACTAAAAGCTTGATCTGTCAATGAAGGTTTAAAAAAAAAATTACATAAAATAGGGCTGTCCAAAGCAAAGTTTTTCAGATTAAAGAATTTGCGAAATTGAAACCAAATTCGTAGTGTATGTTTAACAACAGGGTTAGATATCTGTTTATTGAATTTGGCTAAATCAATAGGAAGAAAAGAACCAAGAACGGAAAATATAGAATATCCCTTAACCTCACTACATTCCAAATTTACCCACTGTGGGCACACAGGTGAATCCAAATCTAGTTTCCAGTACATTAGGTTACGAATATTATTCGCCCAATAATAAAATCTAAAGTTAGGTAAAGCTAGACCACCATCTTTTTTAGACTTTTGTAATTGCCTTTTGCTTAACCTAGGATTTTTATTTTGCCAAACAAATGAGGAAATCTTTGAATCAATATTATCAAAAAAAGATTTAGGAATAAAAATTGGTAAAGCTTGGAATAAATATAAAAATTTCGGTAAAATCATCATTTTAATAGCATTAATCCGACCAACTAATGATAAAAATAAGGGAGACCATCTAGTAGTAAGTTGCTGAATTTGATGAAGCATAGGTAAAAAATTCAGTCCAAATAAATCTTTATATTTCTTGGTGATTTTTATACCTAAATAGATAAAGTTATCAGTAACAACTTTAAATGGCATCCTATCACTCAATAAAGTTTGCGCATTTAAAGGGAATAACTCACTCTTATCTAAGTTTAACTTATAACCAGAAAAACTACCAAATTGAGCCAACAAGGATAAAATAGCAGGAATAGACCTACTAGGATTAGAAATATATAACAACAAATCATCAGCATAAAGCGATAATTTGTATAACTTCTCATTACGGGTAATACCAAAAATATTAGGAGACTCACGAATAGCAATAGCTAAAGGTTCTAATGCAATATTAAATAATAAAGGACTTAAAGGACAACCTTGTCTCGTACCACGAGATAATTGAAAAAAAGAGGACCTATAATTATTTGTAAGAACAGAAGCAACAGGTTTATAATATATTAATTTAATCCATGATATAAAATTAGGACTAAAATTAAAGTTTCTCAATGCATTAAATAAATATGTCCATTCAACTCTATCAAAGGCTTTTTCAGCATCTAATGAGATAACACATTCTGGGGTTGTAGGTGATGAAGTATAAATTATGTTAATCAATTTTCTAATATTAAAAAAGGAATATCGATTCCTAATAAAACCAGTTTGATCTTCTGAAATAATCTGTGGTAATACCTTTTCTAATCTAATGGCTAAAATTTTTGTAAGAATCTTAGAGTCTACATTTAATAATGATATAGGGCGATAAGATGCACATAAGGTAGGATCTTTATCTTTTTTAAGAATTAAAGAGATAGTAGCTTCATAAAACGATTGAGGTAATCTCTTCTTAACAAACGCATCATTAAAGATTTCACATAGCCAAGGAGAAAGCAATAAAGAAAAAGTTTTAAAAAATTCTACAATAAAACCATCAGGACCAGGAGCTTTCCCTGAATTCATTGATGAGATAGCCTCTCTTATTTCATCCATAGAAATAGGAGCATCAAGCAAGCTACAATCTTCATCTATCAGTTTAGAAATATTCAAATTATTAAAAAAATTATCCATCGTAAACCGGTCACCGTCAAATTCTGATTGATATAAAGATTTATAAAAATCTTGAAAAGTGTTATTGATTTCTTTATAATCAGTAGTTAAATTACCGTCTTGTTTACGAATTTTAATAATTTGTCGCTTAGTCGAAATAGCTTTTAATTGATTAGCTAACAATTTACCAGTTCGATCACTATGAATATAAAATTGAGCCCTAGTCTTAATTAATTGATTCTCAATTGAAGAAGATAATAATAAACTATGTTCCATTTGAAGCTCAACTCTCTTCTTATAAAGTTCTTTGGTAGGAGTAACGGAATAAATCTTATCAATTTCTTTAATTTTATCCACCAATAAAGCTATATCTGAATATCTTTGTTTTCTTTTACCAGCGGAATATGAAATAATTTGTCCACGAATAAAAGCCTTGAAAGAGTCCCAAAGTATTCCTTTATCAATCTCTTCATTATAGTTTGTTGAAAAAAATAAGTCAATTTGTTGTTTTATGAAGGTAATAAATTCTGGATCTTGAAGTAAAGTAGCATTAAGTCTCCAAGATCTAGTATTGATAGAAGAATCCGAAATCTTGATAGATAACTTCAAAGGCGCATGATCCGAAATAGCAATAGAATCGTATTTACAATCAATAACATCTGTTAATAAACGATGATCAATAAGAAAGTAATCAATTCTAGAATAACTATGATATACATGTGAAAAAAATGAAAATTCTTTACCTTTAGGGTTCAAAAACCGCCATATTTCAGTAATTCCAGAATCAACCATAAAAGAATTAATAAGTAAAGCTGATCTATTCGGAAGAGTTCGAATAGGTTTAGATCTATCCATCGAAGGATTCAAACAACAATTAAAGTCTCCACCCATAATCAACATATATTCATTCAAATTAGGAAGAGAAGTAAATAAACGTTTAAAAAATTCAGGACAATCAAAGTTTGGAGCATAAATATTAACTAAAACAACTTTCCGATTAAAAAGTGAACCAGTTATCAACAAAAATCTACCCTGTGGATCAGAAATAATTTCATAATGTGTAAACGAAATTGAGGCGTCTATAAAAATAGACACACCCCTAATTTTAGCGGTACAATTTGAGTGAAATTGTTGACCTTTCCAGAACCTAAAAAAACGTTGATTATCCTCCCTCCTAATGTGGGTCTCCTGTGCAAAAATAATATTAGCGTTCAATCTATGGAATACTTTAAATATTTTTTTACGTTTAATCGGATGATTTAAACCATTAGTATTCCACGAGATAAAGTTAATAGATTTATCCATCATACCAATATTAATTGTGTGTATCATAAAAGGTTAAAAAGACACATGACCCACAATTTAGGAAGAAGGAAAATTGATTCAGGAGCAACCGGAGATCCTGACACCTCAACAATATTAACAATTTAAAGTCAGCCCATAAACTAAAAGCAAAAAAATAAAAAGCAAAAGCATGAAAAAAGATCCCTCCCCCCTCCCCCCACCCTTTGAAAGAAAGCCAAGCGGCAGGCGCATAAACTAATACTAATATTACCCCCATTTCAAGATGGCAGCTCCATAAGAAAATTTTTTAAGAAAAAACTATATAACACCCCAATTAAAATATAGAGTTGCAAAAA
Organism: Hypanus sabinus; assembly: GCF_030144855.1. NCBI lineage: Eukaryota > Metazoa > Chordata > Chondrichthyes > Myliobatiformes > Dasyatidae > Hypanus > Hypanus sabinus. The sequence goes on from NC_082718.1 coordinate 92,322,180, forward strand.
AAAAAATATATATATATATATATACCTACATATATATATATATATACATACACATACACATACACACCCATATCAGACAAATCAAAAAAAAACTAAAATAGTAAAACCAGAAAGATCATTAATAAAAAAAAATGCACATTAAAGTTTAAAAATGTGATACACCTTTAAAAAAGAAATTCCATATTCAGATACCAAGATGACGTTTCACAAGCCAAGACTTATGGGAAGAAGAAACGACATTTTGAGAAAGCCATATTACAAAATATGAATATAAATTCAGCAATCTAATGAGAAAATATAGTAAAAAAAGTTATCAAAATAGAATATTTTTATAAAAAAAAGATTTAATAGACACTACAACATATTTAAAAAAAAAACTAAAGAAAAAGAATTCAAAACCTTTGTTCCATTTCTAAATACAGGCAAGCAAATAAACGCTTATAAAAAGTAAAGACTTATGGGAAGAAGAAACGACATTTTGAAAAAAATAATTCATTATTACAAAATACAAACGTATATAAAAAAAGGATATTATAAAGATTAAAACAGCATCTATAAGCAATAATAATAGTAAAAAAAAAGACCCAGACCCATAGTTCAAAATAAGAAGTTATAACCCAACTTCCAGGGTTAAAACTTAAAATGAAATAACATCCTCTCTCCAAAAAAAAATCTTCAATGTAACTCATAGTTCAAGTTGCACTAGAGGATCGATATTCTTCAACAAATTTCTTCGCTTCTTCAGGAGTGATAAAAAAGTGTAGACTGTTGTCGGGCAGCACCATTCTAAGCTTCGCTGGATACATTAAAGCTTGTTTAAAACCAAACGAATGAATCTCTGCCATCACTGGTTTAAAAGCGATCCTGGCTTTCATAACTTCATACGAATAGTCTTCAACTATTCGAAATGAATAATTTCTGTAGGAGATCATACCTTTTTTACGAGCTAATCGAATTAGAAGCTCTTTCTCACGAGGATAATGAAGGCGAACAATCACCGCTCGTGGTTTATCAGACACAGGCGAAAGCCTCGCAACTCTATGAGCGCGGTCAATAACAGGTTCATTTTTCAAACCTTCACCACCGAAAATTTCCCACAGTAATTTAGAGAAAAATTCAGTTAAATCACCGGACTCAACTTTTTCGGGAATTCCGATGATGCGCAAATTCTGTCTGCGAGAACGATTTTCAAGATCAGTAATTTTAAACTTGTACTGATCTAAAATTTTAGCAGTCGACTCTATCTTCTTCTCTAACACTTCAATTGTACGTGCTTTTTCACAAATTGATTGTTCAAGAGTCGTGATCTTATTTCCATGCTGTTGAACCTCTAACGCCTGCGACTGAAACTTAGTTTCAAGCGATTTAACAACTCCTTCAAGATCGGATATTTTCGAAGTAATCCTCCTTTCCAAACTTAACAGTTTACTGTCCAATTTACCTTCTAGTCTGCCTTCCAGAGCCGCAAATTTAGCATCCAGTTTATTGTCCAATTTACTTTCCATAACCGCAAATTTAACATCCAGTTTAGTGTCCAAAAGACCAACAATTGCGTCGATGGATAAAGGATCCTTAGCCGATTTCTTACTTGTAGCCATTTTAGGTTTGACAAGATTAGATCAACTATTATTTTAGGAAAAAAGGGTCAATCAAAGGTAGCAACTCATATGATTAAGTTCGAAAAGGTCTAATTAAAGGGTGATTATAGTTAAAAAAATAAAGGCAGATGCTTACGTCGCCATCTTGAAACTCCACCCCCCAGGAACTGATTTTCCATACCTTCTTAGTAAGAGATCACACTGTGCAATGTCTTCTCCTTCCTAATTTTGAGACTTTGCTCCCTGCTTCCCAACAAGCTACATCGTAGAAACGTCAATCTTGTTTCTACTAGATAGTAGATACATTTCAGTACCCATACCAAGTTTTTGGGTTGTGCCATTCCTCTGTTACATGAAGTTGGCCTTTCATGCTTTGTCTTTACAATTGGAACACACTGAATATCAGGTAGTTGTTATATATGTGAGGTATATAAGGAATAAAGTTGTTACAAAGTTGAGGGTTTTAAGCACACGTTCTCTGCTAGGAAATCATTATTGTGACAATTGATCTTTCTGTCTCTGACTCTTCCTTTAGAGTAAAAAAAACCTTTTAAATTACAAATATAATTTTTTTCTAGCTTTTTCCCTTGTCCCAGTCTCTACTTTTGCTATTCTGATTCAACTTTCAAATTGCCCATCTTAATTTACAATACCTTCCTGCAGTTTATCAATGTTTCAGTCTGATTCATGAAGAAATTCCACAGTTGATTCCTTGGGATTACAGATGCTAAATGATATTTTCCATGTCACTATTATCTCTCATGTCCAATGACGGTGAACAAAATTGCTTCGAGCTGAAGTGCTTAGCAACAAGGTTAATTATTGGTGAACATTGTTATTTGCCATACAAATAACAAATCTGGTAAATGTACCTTGTAATTTTTATTATTTTGTCATGCAAAGATAATTTAAGGGACCGGTAAATGTTATACCTCTGATAAGGGATTTATAATCTATTTTTCTTCCTTCTTTTTGAATCGATATTAACTTTTGTCATGAGAACGAGTCTCTTGTTATCAAATTGCTGTTAATCAAGTTTGAACATAGACATTAAGTGTAGATAGACAACACATAATGCCAAATTTAGAGACTTTGATACCTGGTTGTTAACACCCTATCCTGTGAAAGCATCAATTCTATATCTTCCTTGTCAAACCAAAGCAGACTGGATGTATCTCAGTATCCAAAAACAAGTGTCCAAGCTAGTTCACTGTTACACAAAGACTGCCTTAACAAACAGCACTCGTTGAATATCAAGTAGTTCATATGCCTGTATCTGTGTAGTAAGTCAGGAATAAACTTGTCACAAAGTTGATGCTTGTTTGAAACATGCATCCAATGCTAGGAAATAATTGTGAATTAGTGAAATTTGACCTTTCTACTACCAACTCTTTAGATGCAAATTATTTTTTTAAAATTGTGACATTTTCCCCTTGTTCCAGTCCATTTATTCTGGTCTGATTTGACTTTCAATCTAAATTGACATCTTGCTTCCTTCTGCAGTTTATCAATGCCTCATTCTGGTTTGTTAAGAAATTCCACAGTTGTTTCCTTGGTCTTACAGATGTCAAGTTATCCCCATAATGTCACTGTTCTCTTTTATATCCTGCAACAATGACCAAAATTACTTTGAGCTGAAGTGTTTAGTGACAAGGTTAATTATCAGTGTGCAGTATTATTTGCTTAGCTGCAGGAAAATTTGATTACATTGCTGTGAGGATTCATTTAGTAAAACAGGGCATAGAATTTGTCTAATTTCACATTCCTTGTATCAGGCACAGATTATGCAAGTAGCTTATTTGCAGAATAGGGATAGTTAACATCAGTATGCTTCCTAATTACTTTAAAGAACTACATTAGGATGTAGTAATGAATCAGATTTTGGGGAAGCAAAGGTGACAAAGTATTAATGTGTATGAATCAACTTTGGGATTGTTGTGCATGTATAATACAATGTGATATTCCAAAATTGCTGTCTGTGATAGACACCTTTCACAGATTATTGTTTGCAAATTTTCCCCTGGATTTGAGAGTAATAATTTGAAGTAGCATGAAGTTAAGTTATTTACAAGCAAGCTCCATTACAATATAAGCTGAAAAATTTACATATTTTTGAAAAATAAATTATAAGGGTATATGGGAAAGTTTGAATTTACACAAAGTATCCTTTTTTTCATGACCAAAGCTGCTTGACAGTGGCAGTGTTGTTGGGCTTGGAGGAAAAGTGATGGAGAAAATTCAATTATTAACCTAAGTCTTGGTCAACTTATTTATTAATAATTGCTGCAGTGATCTGAATGAACTACTTTTGATATTCCATTAAAATTTAGACCAACAAATTAATGATATCCACATGAAACATTCTGCAAATCTATTCTGTTTTTGCATGCAAATTTTTGCTGCATAGATTTAGTTCCTACTCACTTAAATCTTTTGGATAGATTTGTTTGTGTGTGTTTGGCGCTCATTACTACTTGCAACAATATCTGTATTGTTATCTGATGTACGTTAAGTGTAATGAAGTATTATGCATCGTACGTTTGCAAAACTTGCTGCCTAGCAACTTTGTGCTTTATAAAAAGATGCTTAAGATTTGGTCAAAATGAAATAATACATGATTACCTTTAGTAGTCAAGAAAAAGAAGTGAAGGAAATTTAATTTACAATCCAGCTAATTAATTTGATTGCACTTTTTGAAACTTTCTTTATTTTATGTAGATATAAAACTGCATCCGTTGGATTGTGTATGCTTGCCGATGAGCCCAGATATGGAAGGTATTTATGTACTTAAAGTCAATGTATATATATCAGATGTTCAAAGCCATTATCGTCTAAACTTCAACAAAAGGGATAGCGTGGGTGGTTTCAGTTTGAGTTCAGATCCAGTGCAGATTAAGGTGAAACTTCCTCTGTTTGCAGTAAATAAATTAGTCTGATAAATGTACCTTGTAAATTTTATTAATTTGTCATGCAAAAGTAATTCATGGAACAAGTAAATATTCTTCTGATAAGTGATTTTAAATTTATTTTTCTTCCTTCATCTGAATTGTTATTAACTATTGACGCACTGTTTTATTAGAGCGTGGCACTTGTCAAATTGCTGTCAGTCACGTTTGGTCATAGCCACTGAATGTGTAGGTGGTCCTTTGAGATTTTGTCTTAATCAGACCCTTAAGTGAGACTTGTCAGCTCTTCCACAGGTGGGCAGGAAATAATTCACTGATGGGTAGGTGGGTACCCTTCTGACATTTTTGCTGGACAATCAGTAGCTCAACATTTAACACCATCATTCCCACAATTCTGACTGAGAAGTTACAGAACCTGGGCCTCTGCACCTCCCTCTGCAATTGGATCCTCGACTTCCTAACTAGAAGACTACAATCTGTGACGATCAACACTGGTGCACCTCAAGGGTGTGTGCTTAGCCCAGTCCTCTACTCTTGATACCCATGACTGTGTGGCTAGGCATAGCTCAAATACCATCTATAAATTTGCAGATGATACAGTCATTGTTGTTAGAATGTCAGATGGAGACGAAAGGGTGTACAGGAGAAAGATATGCCAGCAGTGGAATGGGGTTGCAGCAACAACATTTCACTCAATGTCAGTAAGAGGAAAGAGATGATTGTGGACTTCAGGAAGGGTAAGATGAAAGAGCACATACCAATCTTCATAGAGGGATCAAAAGTGGAGAGAATGAGCAGTTTCAAGATCTCTGAGGACCTAACCTAGTCCCAACGTATCAATGCAGTTATAAAGAAGGCAAGACAGTGTCTATACTTTATTAGGAGTTTGAAGAGATTTGGTATGTCAACAAATACACACAAAAACTTCTATAGTTGTACCGTGGAGAGCATTCTGACAGGCTGCATCATTGTCTGGTATGGGAGGACTACTGCATAGGACCGAAAGAAGCTGCAGAAATTTAGTAGGCTCCATCTTTGGTACTAGCCTACAAAGTACCCATGACATCTTCAAGGAGCGGTGTTTCAGAAAGGCAGCGTCTATCATTAAGGACCTCCAGCAACCAGGGCATGCCCCTTTCTCACTGTTACCATCAGGTAGAGGGTACAGAGCCTGAAGGCACACACTCAATGATTCAGGAACAGCTTCTTTCCCTTTGCCATCTCATTCCTAAATGGCCATTGAATTATTTCTGCTTTATGCACGATTTTTAATCTATTCAATGTACGCATACAGTAATTTAAAAAAAATTGTCTTCTTTATTATGTATTGCACTGAACTGCTGCTGCTGAGTTAATAAATGTCACGTCACATGCTGGTGATAATAAACTTGATTCTGATTCTGAGTCTCAAAGGTCCAAACATCATCCTAAACATTTTCCAAATTGAGCAGATGAGGGCCAGGTATTCCTAAAATGGAGGTAAAGATGCTACATCGCAAGTGGACAAGTTACATTTTTTTTTTCCAATGTGCTCTTAGTATATTGTTGCCCTTCAATAATCTGTCTTTGTTCACTTGGGAATTCTTTACTGTGGCAGAGCTTGGCAAAACATGTCCGTTTTGGAAGCTTGGTGTCAGGCCTTTGATTGTTGCGGCTTCTCTAATCCCATCACCTGACTATAATTAGGGCTTCAAAATTTGGGATGATGCCCTAAAGGAAGACACTGGTCTCAGTTTAAGTGCTATCTTATCAGTGGCTTGAGTTCATTGTTCAAGTCTGAGAAGCATATACAGTAGACAGGCAGGGATCATTGCTACCATGGTTGTTTTTCTAAATATTAGTTATTGATCTTCAAACTTTTTAATCCTCATGCAAGTTGTTTCCACCCAGAAAATAAAGTCAGTGATGTATTTAAATTAATGTCCACCTTCACTGAAAAATGGCCCTCTAATATGAGAAGAATTCCATGTTTTCCGTTTTGGAGGGCAGAGTTTAAGGGTGTTTAAGGGTGTTGGTGATAGTCCTTTGTAAGGGCAAAGTCCCACCTCTTGTATACTTTAATGAATGCATCGATGATGGCTAAGAGCTTATACTCCAGGTGTGTTTAATGCAAGCATCAGATGCAGCTTGATGATTGATGTGTAGTTACCATTGGTTGAACAGTTTTAAATTACTTCCGAAAGTAAGTGCACCCAGCAGACGCTTGTTGGAAGTGAAGTGCCGAATAGTGGCAATAATGATTGGGGAAAGTGTCAAAACAAGTGATAATTTGGTTAACACCAGATGTCATTGAGATAAGCTCTGTTATGAGCTTAGGATCATGGCTTGTTTGCTTCATGACAGCAGTGACAAATTTCTGTGGCAGTTGTATTTGATGATGGCATTCCACTGACCCTGTCTATCGATGGTGTAGAAAGCTTTAATGAGATTGGAAAAAAGCCCAGGTACAATGTTTGTTGCTCCTTGTGTTGTCATGTGAGAAAGATCATATTCACAGTACCTTCAGATGGATTCTGTTGTAATTCATGGAGCAGTTTGGCAACTGGAATGATCAGGAGATCGAGGACCTTAATGATGATTTTCAAATGGCATATGTCACGATGAAACTACCACCCCCCCCCCCCCCCCGTAGTAATTACTGCCTAATTTGTTTCCTCTTGTAAAACTAGTTATTATTACAGTGTTGCATAACAGCTAAGTCTAAACCTGGAACAACAAACAATATGCAGGAAGAACTCAGGGATGAGTGACTTCTGTGGAGGGAAAGATTCAGGCATCTGTAGTCTCCATTGGTCTAAATTTGATTCTGTAATAATTTATCAGTTCTGGGGATCCCAGAATATGACTTAACATTTGACTAGGATTAGCAATGCTTAGTGATTATTTATAATTAATGTTTGAATTGAAATAAATTAAATTTAATAAAGCTATTTTTAAGTTGGCTTTCCCATGTTTAAAAAAAACTTGCAATGATAGAGAAAGCAACAGACTTATCAATAGTACAATATTTTATTTCTGTATTGAAAACGTGGAATCCACTGCAAAGCATAGGACATTATTAATATTTTTCCAAACCATTTACTGATTTTTTTCGTCAATTATCATTGACAAAAATCACCACTTTTTGAACACAAGTGCACAAACTGACCCTATTTAAAAACTGTTCGCTCAAAGCACAGTGTAGTGTCTAATGGCCACACAAATACATGTGACTGACTCTAGTTAGAAACTGTTCAGCAATCATTCCCATCCCAATTAAGCAGCATAATGTCCCTAATTAACTAAGGGAATCCTGGCTATTTTCTCGATTTGTTTTTGCTCTTTCAGAGTTGTCCTTAATAAGCAGTTACCCTGATTAACTGATAGCCCAATTCCTTGTACGTGCATTTAAAAAATAATATAAAAAGAGTCTTTTTAAAAAAATTAATTGATTTTTGTTTTTAAATAACAGGCCAGAACCCTTTGAAGCGGATTCATACACCCATGACCAACCTACTACCAAATTTGCTGGAGTATAGCCAGTTACAACTAGCTCTGCAGTTGATCATTAACTCTTTTGGAAGCTGCCATCAACATTTTGTTTCCAACAATATGAATTCAGAGCTGAGTAAAAAGGTAGGTAGGGCATTGACAGTTTATTTTATCAAATGTGTGTAATTATTTCAATTAAATGGTATTTATTCAATAAAATAATATGAACATTGCTAGCAAGGCTGACATTTGTTATCCTAATAATAACATTAGAGAAATTGTTCATGAACAATATTCCAGTCTTCAGGTCCAGTGATGATCAAAGAGTAATAATATATTTCCTAAGCAGAATGCAGTGGACTTAGATAAAGAGCTGTAGATGGTGGTGGCATTTTCATGTCCCTGCTGTCTTTTGTTTGAATTATAGACTTCACTGCTTTAGAAGATAAAAGAATTACATTGTTATAGACATTTTTGCCATGACATTTGGATTGTAGAAGAAATGAAAGATTAGGGTATTGGAGGTGCTTGTCAAGTAGTCTGTTTCATTTTGGGTGTGGATGAGCATCTTGAGTTTTGCTGGAACGGTACTCATCCAGGCAATTCTATCACACTCTTGGCATTACCTTGTGGATGATGGAAAGTCTGAAGAAATTCAGAAAGGTGATTTTGCTGCTTCCTCTTCGAGTCACAGACTTGCTTGTAATTGTGTCAACTTGGATTATATTTCCTCACAGACAATTGACTGGAGGAGCCCAGCTGGTTGAGTAGCATCTATGGGGAGGGGGAAGGAATTGTCAATGTTTTGAGTTGGAACATTGGTTAAAGACTAAGGGTGGAGAGGGAAGACAGTCAGTACAAAGAGGAGTGGGAGTTGGTGAGAAGGGATTAGTGATACAGGAGGAGTGAAGGATGACAGGCAGATTGAGCCTGCTTGGGAAGGGATAGGGGAAGAGCTTGGATATGGGCAGGTGGATGGTAAATGATGGCAAACAAAAAAACAAGCAGGTGGAGCCTGGAAAGGAGCGGGAACACAACTACTATCAGTGGCCGGGTTTGATAAGTAAGAAAAGTGATAATGGAGTTGTCGGGGAGAGGTAACGGGCAGATGAAAGAGAATCAGGTGAGGGGAGTGAGTTGGTGATAGTAAATGGAACTGGGAGGAGAAAGGGCTTTGGGACAGGTTTATGGAAAATGGGACAAAAATGACAGGACCTGAGGAGGATCAAGAAGAGAGAAGGGTGGCGTAAGACTCATCTGTGTTCATACCTTTGGAATGCAGACTACCTAGGCAGAATATGAGGTGCTGTTCCTCTAGTGTGCATTAAGCCTCACCCTAGCATTGGAGAAGGTTGAGATTGGTAGGTTGGTATGGGAAGGGGAAGTGGAATTGAAATGACACACAACTGGGAATCTGGAATAGCCATCGCAGATGGAGTGCAGGTGCTTTGCAAATCAGTGGTCTATTCTGAGCTTGGCCTCACTAATGTGGAGGGTCTACATCAGAACCACTGAATGCAGGAGACAGTCCGGGTCTCAGCCCGAATCATCAACCATTTATTTTCTTCCATAGATGTTGGAAGGAATCCTCCAGCATTTTTTGTGTGTTGCTCAAGTTTGTGGTCAAACTGGTTGACAGAAAGTGACTGGTTATACATGATAACCATGTATAACAGCTAACCACAATTGTTGTATCTAGTCTGGAAGTATATTATTGCTGGCAAGAACTTGCTGTTATCATTATTACTGATAGGGAATTGTTATTGGGGGAACTACGGAACAATTTTCTGAGAATCGTATGCTAGTTTTTCAAAGTTAGATTTTTTTAAATTACTAATTTTTATTGCAACACCAATAAATTACATTCAATACAACCAGTTGACGATTACATTTTGACTGTTTAACCCAGCCACCCCCCAACTTTCATCACCATACCCCCCTTCCACCCCTCATCCTCTTCCTCATCCCCACCCCTCACTCCCCCCTCCCATCCCTCTCCCCTCTACCAACCAACTGAATAGTAGTGCATACACAGGCAGAGCTTCCTATTTTAACAGAAGATCTTTTAAGTTAGATATCAAATTTATCCACATTAAGATTGTGGTTGGTCGTGCATCATTTACTCTTGCTGATGATGTTCCAGGTAAGAAATGTCCAAAAAGCTTTAAAGCCAGTGAATACTTGAAATATCATGAGAAGGTTTCCAATGCTGGACTACAATCTTCTTAGCTGCAGTCAGGCCTGCCAGCCAGATTTTGCATGTTTTTTCCGTAAGGGAAAGGTGGGAGTCATCATTTAGAAAATGTACAGCGGGGTCCATTGGTAATTGTACTCCCTTTAGTTCTGTAAGAGTACTAATAACCTTCCCCCACAAACCAGAAACCCCTGGACATTCCTATACAACATGTATAAAAGAGCCAACTGTTCCGTGGGTGCAAAATGAGCAAGATGGGTCAGGAACCAGTCCCATCTGATGTCTAATTCTTGGTGTTAAATATGCTCTATGACAAAATTTCAAGTGTATATACCGATGATTTGGATTTTTTGAAGCACCAGCCGCATTATCCCAAATTGCATCCCAGTCTAAGTCTTGACCCAACTCAGATATGTCCCTATCCCAGGCTTTCATTCCTGATGAGGGCATATATTTCTGGGAGGTTAATTTTTCATAGATATATGACAATATCTGTCCTGGAGCACTCTATATCCAACTTAAAATGGGATGATCCTTTAAATCTGACCCCCAGGGAACCCCGTAGGCTTTACAAGCTGATCTTACTCTAAAGTAGAAGAAAAGAGAGTGTTTATCAATATTATCTTGAGATACCAGTTCTTGAAAGCTAAGGATAGTACTTGCCCCATTAATATCTTGAAGATTAATAATACCTTTATCCTTCCGAGTTCTGTTAGTGAATGGCTTCCCCCCAGATAGAAGATGATTATTGTTCCGTAATGGAGAAGATTTGCACCATATGCTTTTAAACTTTAGGAATTTTTCTGCTGCTCTAAACACTTGTACCACATGGGTTAAAATTAGACCATAATACAAATCACAATTTTTGGTAGACATATGTGTAAGGAGAAAGTCCTTCAACCTTATTGGTGCTATTAGTTCTTCTATATTTTTCCATGACGAAACTTTATCCTCCTCCATCCAGTACTTTTTAATACAAATGCCCAGTGATACAATTTAAAATTTGGACATGCCAATCCCCTTTCCAACTTTTTGAATTGTAGAGCTTTATACCCACTTTATATTGGGTCGTTTACCGTTCCAAACATAGCATCGTAGTGAGGAGTCCAGTTTTTGCCAATATCCTGCTGGAGCTGCAAGTGGGATCATTCGGCTGATAAATTTAATGCGGAGTAAGATGTTCATTTTAATGACTGATATATGGGCTGGGACTGATGCTAGCAGGTGTCTTCATCTATTAATATCTTCTATTTTTTTCAAAATTAAAGAGTAATTTGTTTTAGCCACAGATGATAGGAAGTGTTAACTTTAATACCCAAGTAGAGGACCTCTTTTGTAACCTTAATCTGGGGAGGGAGAAACACCTTACTTTTATCTGTATTAATCAGCATCAGTGCTGATTTTGACAAATTAACTTTGTATCCTGAAAGAAGTCCAAATTTGCTTCAGTGTTTTTAAAACTTAGGGGAGAGTTTGTTGAACATTTGCTGTATAAACTAGTGTGTCGGCTGCGTAAAGTGATATCGAATGTGGTGTTGTACCTATCGTTATAGGGGATTTCTGAGGGGAGTTTTTAATTAACTGTGCAAGCAGTTCAATAGCTATAGTAAAAATTAAAGGAGACAAAGGGTCCCCTTGTCGTGTGCCCCATCCTATGTCAAATAACTCTGAGAAACCTCCTCCCACACATACCCAGGCTGAAGGATTTAGCATACAGTGTTTGAATCATATTGATAAATTTATTGCCGAACTTAAATTGTTTTAGAACCCTCCAAAGATGGCCATTCAAGGTGATCGACCGCTTTTTCAGCATCTACAGGCAGGCGGGGTTTTATGTGTTGCACTCAGTATGTGTAAGAGCTGGCAAATATCAGATGCGAGACGTCTCCTGATAAAAGCCTGTTTGATCTGGGCTAATTACTTTCTCAACTACTATCTCAAGTCTACTGGCTAAGACTTTGGAGAATAACTTGAGGTCGGCATTTATCAAGGAGATTGGACAGTAATTGGTACCCTCCAAGGGTCCTTACTGGGCTTAGGTATAACTCATCAGGGCTGAGTTTAGATCTCTATGGAAAGCGCCATTTCCAATAGCATAATTTAATGTTTCTAACCATACTGGTCCAAGAATATCCCAAAGTGATAGGTAAAGTTCCACAAGTATACCATCTATACCTGGCATACAGCCCTTATTTGTAGCTTTGACTGCTTTAAGTAGCTCATCCAGTATAATAGTAGAGTCTAGAGTTTTGATGTTCTCTAATGACAACATAGGGAAGTCAAATCTACTAAAAAAATCTGTGAATCATTCTCAGAAGGAACTGAGCCACCTGTATACAGTTCTTTAAAGTAATTCTTGAATGTCTCGTTTATTTCCTCTGTTGAAGACACTACTCTACGTTTAGGACATCTTATCGCTGTTATAGACCTTTTAGCTTCCTGTTGTTTGAGCGTTAGTGCCAAAAGATGGCTCGGTCTGCTCTCTTCTGCATAATACTTATGTTTGGTTATATGGATCATATATTCTGCCCTGCTTCTTAATAAATCATTTAATTCTGCTTGTTTTGTTCTGAGCTTGTTTTCTTTTGTTATGGTGTATCTCCTTTTGAGATCATTCTCCAAAACCTTACATTGTTCTTCTAGGGTGGAAATCTTTTGAAGCCTGCTTTTATGTAGGTGGGAACTGAGCTAAATGGCATTATTTCATAAGAAACCCTTGATGGAGGCCCAAATCACTGTCACATCTGAGTCACTTTTTATTTAAGTTTATAAATTCCATCAGTTTTGTTCTCAGTTGTGTTAGAAATTCATTGTTTTTTAGAAGGGTGGAGTTAAACCTCTATCTGGTAGTCTTATTTTTAATTTTGCCATAATTAAAAGTAGATATGACTGGGTTGTGATCAGATAGATGTCTGGGCAAAAATTCAAAGTTAAGATTTTTTTTAAAAATCCAACTGAACACCACGCTCTGGAATTATGGAACAGAAATAGTTTGGGACTTTTTAACAGGGTGGGTGGCACAGTCATACAGCTATTATCATTACTGCCTAAAAGGTCCAGAAACAAATTTCAGTCATGACCCTGAGTACAATGTTTTCAGAGTTTGCATGTTTACAGACACTGAGTTCAGGATTTCAGGAATGAGTGAATCCCTTGATGACTATCAAAAGATTAAGAATACTTTCAAAAAGGAAATCAAGAGGGCAAAATGGGGGTATGAGATGGATCTGGCAGGTAAGGTTAAGGGAATTCCCAAGAGACTCTATAGTTATAATAAGAGTAAAAAGGTGGCTATGGAGAGAGTAGGTCAACCTGTGTCTTGAGCTACAGAAGATGAATGGGTTTTTTTAACAAATATAAACTGGGGAGAATTCATCTTTGCTCAAGAGATAAGGGAAACAGAACTAAAGCACTAAGCCCAGTGACACTGACGCCAATCATCATGAAGTGCTTTGAATTGCTAAAAATAGCACCTATCAAAAGCTCCATTCCTGCAGCACTAGACACTCACCAACATGCTAACTAACAGAACGGCAGTATGACAAATGCCATAGCATCTGTCATGTACCTGACCCTGACACTCCTAGAAAATGACACTGATGTCAGAATGCTGTTTCTGGATTTCACAGACTTTGGTGAAGAAATTCCTACTCTGGTCTAAATACGCCACTGTGAAATTGGGTGTTGAATTTCCTAATGAACATACCCTGGAGCAATTGCCTCGTCAAGTTCACTGATGACAAGACAGTGGTGGGGCTCATCACCAACAATGATGAGATAGTCTACTGAGAGGCAGTGGAAGAGCTCAAGGCCTGGTGTCAGGCAAATAACCTCTTTAATGTCAACAAGACAAAAGAGATGGCTATCAATTTCAGGAAAACTTGCACCATTTACACCCCACTTTACATTGTCAGTACAGCAGTGGAAACTGCAAATAACTTAAAACTCTTGGGAATGTACATCACAAACATCCTCTAATTGTCTTGCAACACGTCCTACACAGTCAAGAAATTTCATCATCACCTCTACTTTGAGGAGGCAGAAGAGAGTTGGACTTCACTTGTGTCATTCTTCAGATGTGTAGTAAAGAGCATCCTGACAAGCTGCATCACTACGTGGTGTGGAAACTGCCCTGCGGCTGACAGGTAGGTTCTACAGTGGTAGTCAAAACTGCCCAGTGCATCACTGGTAACATCCTACCCACCTCAAGGACATGTGTATATATAGAAAAGGGTCAGTAACATGAAGAATCCACCCGTCTTGTTTGTGGACTGTTGGTCTCTCTCTCATCAGGAAGAAGGCTATATAGCATCCACACCAGGACCACCAGGCTCAAAAACAGTTATTTTCCTCAAGAAGTAAGGTTGATCAACTCCTTCACCACTATTATTTCTTTTCAGTCATTTTATGTACAGCCTGACATCACTTAAGGGACATACAATCAATGAATGTATAGGAGCTATCTTATGTATTTATATTTATTGTGTTTTTTTATTATTGTGTTATTATGTTTTTTTTAGCTGTTTTGGATTTGGAGAAACAATTATTTTTTTTTTCTTTACAGTTGTGTACAGGAAATTACATTAAACAATTTTGAAGTAGTGATGTCTTGGAGGACATTAATATTACCAGGGAAAAGGTATTTGCAGCCGAAAAGTACACTATGGTGGATAAATCCTCAGGGCCTGACAGAGTGCATCCTCAGTTGTTCTGTGTTTAAAAAGGTAGAAAGGACAAACCAGGAAAGTACAGTTCGATCAGCTTGATATCAGGAGTGCAGAAGTTACGAAGGGAATTCAGAGGAACAGGATCTACCAGTATTTGGCAGGACAGAGTCTGATTAAGAGGATTCAGCAGGGTTTTGTACATGGGAAGCCATGCTTGCCTTATCTTTTAGAACCTTTGGGATTAGCTGGGTTGTCAGTGTGGTCAGCATGGACCTGGGCTGCAGGTCTTGCATTCGTGCTGTATTTCTCTAAGACTTCATATTCTCTGTAACCACCTGGGTTTTCTCACACATCCCAATGACATGCTGTAGGTAAATTGGATGCTGTAGATTACCCTTTACTGTAGTTTAAAAGCAAAAAAAAAAATCAAAGGGAATTTGATTAGAATGTACAAGAAGCAAGGAAGCTGCAAAGAAAGGCTGAAAGAAGGAATTGAACTAAAGGGATTGCTCTCTTGGAAGCAGTCAAAGATCCATCGGGCTGAACAGTTGCCTCCTTCATAAGAATCAAAAGATAGTAACTGATGAATGAGATGATTAATGTATTTCTCCCTTTCTTTGTTATGCAGCTTCATGACGACCAATGCTCAAAAGAAGTAAAAGATTTTGTTGTTGATATTGGAAATGTAGCTTTTTCGATTGTCACAAAGAATTCTCAAGCTTTGCTGCACAAGGTAAAGTTGCACCAGATATTCTACAATAATTTGTCAAAATGGACTGTAAATGCTGACACCAATTTAACTTGCTACTGGTCCATAAATTTCCAGCACATTAATTGAATGACAATCTAAAACAGGAAGTTTGTCCTTTCATTTTCGTACTCAACTTTTGCTCCTTTATGCCCTCCAAATCAAGTTTGCCTTTCCTCCAATGATTGATACTGAAGTATGGTGGATTCTGGTTAATTGACACATAGCTGGACCAGTATATTTTTGCTCAACTAAGCATCTGCTCCAATTAGTTGAAGTTTCATGGAAATGGTTAAAAAGGTGTGATTAAAAAAGAGACAAACTACTGTTTAACTCAGTAACAAATTATGTATTTAAATGAAATACAGAACAAATTAGAATACTACCAATACTACTACAGTACTATAAAACTATTAGTTCTCAACAATTAATGACAGAAGAATTTATCCAATGTATGCTGCCCTGTTCTTTTGGTTAACTGTAAATAAAGTCAATGTCGACACCTTGTGCAGGTAATAGTCTGTAACAGTGCATCCTCCAAATCTTTAATTTCATTCTAATGTTACGAACCCCGTAACTGGGTGTCTTACCAGCAAAGATAGGAGTAGCCGTTGAAGTCTGATGATACTATTTTTAACAGTATTTATTAGCAAAAATACACAAAAAATAATATCAATGCAAATATACAGATAATATACACCATCAATACTAAACCTAAAAGTGCGGTATAATAATCATCAATAAGAAATAAGCTCTATCGTTGTCTAGGGGATAATGAATTGTCCGATGGAAATATAAAGTTCAGTTCAGTTCATACAGGCTGCAGTCGTTGCTGATCACCGTATGGCAATTGTTGGAGAGAGAGAGAGAGAGAGAGAGAGAGAAACTTGCCGACTTTCCTTGTTACGATCTTGATCCGTATCCGTCCTTTAGCTAGACCGTTCCGTGGAGGACTCACCACCCAGGCAAGGATGGACACACACACAAGCCCCCCACCGGTCTCGTAACGTTTCTCCTGGTGTGTCTGAGGGGTGTTCCCCACACCCTACTTTTATCCTCACTCACGGGGCCCCAGGTGTCAATCAGGTTGGGATGATGCAATCCCTCAACCAGACCACTCTGGCTGCCCCCTGAGGGGTTTCAATGAATAGTACAGTACTCAATACACAATTCCTTCTCCAAGAGACAATAGCAGTAATCAGTGGTTCCATTCCGCTTTTGTTAGGAGACATTCCACTTCTTGTGTATTCCTGCGTTGTCAATAACAACTGCCTTTTCTGTTATCCTGTGTCTCTCTCATCTCCCTTGATAACAGCATCGAAATAGTAGCGATTTGCGATTCTCCAAAAGGAGGGGGCGACTTTGCACCCTTTGGCCCATCAGAGTTGCTCCACATTCGTAACACTAACATTCAAGATGTTTGTCAATATCTTCAAATTCTTTGTAGTTCCTAACTTATTGAAGTAGGGAAATCATTTCATTTTCACTTATGGGTCATTTCTGGCACCTCCAAGCTTGAATGCTTGAAACTACAGTGAATAAAACAGTTTTAAATTGACTTGCTGCTTATTTCTCGCCAACTATCAGTGACAAAAATCACTTTTTTTTTAACATAAGTATGCATAACTGATGCTATTTTTAAAAAACAATCTCTCTAACTACAATGTAGTTTGTAATGGGTACAAGTTCACATGACTGACACTAGTTAGAAACTGTTCAGCAACCGTCTCCTGTTCCAGTTAAGTGGCATAGTGTCCCAAATGAACGATGGCAATCTTGACTACTTTCTCGATTAGTTTTTATTCTTTAAGAGTTGCATCAAATACGCAGCTCTTTGATTAACCAATGGATCACTTAAACTGAATCTACTATATTGGGAACTTCCCTGGATTCACTTGCCCAAAAGCCATTTGTAAACCTATAAGTAGAAGGTTGTTCCTCATCTTGATGATGATTATTAGAGGTCTTTATAGTTGTCAAGGTTTCTGCCTTGTACAGAAAATTGGAAGAGTACCAGATACCCATGTGTGGCATTCATAGTTTTTAGCTATAATCTGATGGCAAGTGTCAGTGTCTTCACTTCTTCCAGAATCAGGTTTACTATCACTAATATGACACAAAATTTGTTTTGCGACAGCATTGCAGGAGAAAGACAAAAATAACTCGAATTACAAAATAAATAACTAATGCAGGGGAAAAAAGAGAAATAATGAGGCAGTGTTCATGGACCATTCAGAAATCTGATGGTGGAGGGGAAGATGCTTTCTCTAAACGGCTGGGTGTGGGTCCTCAGGCTCTTGTACTCTCTCTCAGATGGTAGTATCAACAAAAGGGTATGGCCCAAATGGTGATGGTCCTTGGTGATGGATGCCCCCTTCTTGAGGCACCATCACTTGAAGATGTCCTTGCTGATGGTGAGGATTGTGCTCATGATGGAATTGGCTGAGTCTATAACCCTCTACAGCCTTCTTTCATAATGAATTAGGAATACAGAGCAATCATCACTGAAAGAACAATGTTACTGTACTCAGAGAAGAAGCTGGTCTTGATAACATTGTTCCCCGTTAAGGAAGTGCATATTAACTGGGATTGTTGTCACATTTGTTCCTTTACTGATGTAATCTGTTATTGGTTATTCTAATTTGCAAGATCAATAAGTTGTGCACTAATAAGAAACACTCTTGCTATTTGTTATTGTCTTTAGCCCATTGGGTAATTTCCTGCCTTTTTCAGTTCTCTGCAGATTGTTTCTGCACTAAAGCTTGTGAATCTATTAATTTCTTAGGTATTCAACTGTCGTGTGGTTGACACTGATTTAGCGTTGGCTTACTGCACATTATTGCCGAGACAGATTGTGTTTGAGAAGTTGTGGAATATCATCAACGATTCGTGGCAGAATTATAATAAAATTCTGGTATGTGAAATAGTTTGTCAATTCTCTTAAACCACATCTTATTTCTATCTAAGCATTTCTCATTTACATTTAGAAGCAAAGACGTATGATCTACAAGCAGGAATGAGCAATCTGGCCCCCTTACATCAACTTTGCTATTCAATAAGATCATGTCCAATCTTACTTTGGCTCTTCTTTCTTGAAATAACATTTTATTCCTTGTTTCTCTTAAAAATTTATAAATATCTATTGATATTCACCTTGAATATGCTGAATTATTGTACTACAACTGCCTTGTATAAAGATTCCAAAACTTTATTACTATTCTTTGGGAGCTTTATCATCTCTATTCTGAATGGATGATTGTTTGTTTTAATGCTGAGATCTCTGGTCCTTTGTCAGGCCTTGTAAAAATTATATATGCCTTAATGAAAATCTCTTTTCATGCTTCTAAACACAAGAGATCATAAGGCCAGTCTGCTTAATCTCTCCTCAGGTGATAAGCTCAAAAATAAATGTGGTGAATCTTCACTGCACTGCCTCTAACGTAGGTACATTCTTCCCTAAATAGGAAGATTGAATTAAATTGAATGATCTTTATTGTCATTATACATAGGTACAATGAAACTCTGCTTGGCTTCCTCTCAGGCAATCATACAAAGTGGTAGATAAAAACAAGACAGTAATAGAAAAACAGTATTAAATAGATAAGTAGCAGAAAGTAAGTTACAGCAGCACCAGAATATCACAGTAATGCACAAAGTGCAATTAGTGCAAATACTTGAGTCCTTGTATGTGCTCACAGTTTCAGTCATTGTTCTGTGGGAGTGGTGTGATGGAAGCCACAGCTCTGGGGTAGAAGCTGTTCCTCAGTCTATTTGTTCTGGTTTTTAGTGTCCTGAACCTTTTGCTGGACGGAAGCGGGTCAAACAGGGAATGGCTGGGGTGTGTGGTGTCTCTGGTTATGCTGATTGCTTTCCTCCTGTGTCTGCTGGAATAGATGGTGTCCAGTCCTGGGAGCTCCATCCTGACAATTCGCTGGGCCGCCTTCACCACACGATGCAGGTCTTGTTGCTCGGCGGCTATGCAGCTAGCATAACCATACTGTGGCGCTGTTGGTCAGGATGGTTTCAATTGTGCTTCTGTAGAAGTTAAGCAACAGCTTTTGTGGGAGTTTGGCCTGTTTCAGCTTTCTGAGGAAGAAGAGTCTTTGTTGTGTCTTTTTTACAAGCAGCGAGGTGTTGATGGTCCATGTCAGCGAGGTGTTGGTGGTCCATGTCAGCGAGGTGTTGGTGGTCCATGTCAGCGAGGTGTTGGTGGTCCATGTCAGCTGCTTTGACAACATAAATCCAAGGAACTTCAGGTGTTCCACACTTTCCACTACCTCGCCATGTATATGGAGGGGGGTGTGTACTCTGTCCTTTGATCTCCTGAAGTCAATGATCATCTCTTTTGTTTTAGAAGTGTTAAGGACATTGTCCTTACACCACTCCGTCAGATGATCTACCTTGAGCCTGTAGGCTGTTTCATCCTCGTCCGAGATCAGGCCAACCACTGGGGTATCATCTGCAAATTTAATTATGGAATTGGAGGTGTAGATGGGGGTGCAGTCATGTGTGAAGAGTGTGTAGAGCATAGGGCTCAGCACACAGCCCTGCAGGTTGCCTATTTTTAAGATGAAAGTGGTGGAGGTGTGCCTACCAATTCTGACTTGCTGTGGTTGGTCTGTGAGAAAGTCCATGACCCATGGGTGTCAGCGCTACAGGGACTTCAGGCACTTCATTGCTGATTTTTTGGGCACTGGGATGATGGAGGTTTTAAGGCATGTTTGAACAGCAGCTTTTTGCAGTGAGAGTTAAATATACTTGTAAACACCTCAGCAAGCTGGTTGGCACATGCTTTCAGTATCCGGCCGGGCACTCCGTCTGGGCCAGCTGCCTTACTCGCATTCACTTTCCTCAGGGTGGATTTCACCTGATCCGATCAGATCTATATACAATGTTCCAGATGTCGACAACTCTCTGCTTTGCACACACATCTTTTTGCGATGAAGGCCAATATACTATTTTTTTAACTATGTATTCCATTCACCCCATCTTTGCACATTCTCTTAACCAGTCTATATCCCATAAGACAAAGGAGCAAAATTATGCCATTTGGCCTGTTGAGTCTGCTCTGCTGTTCAATCGTGGCTGATCCTCTTTTTCCCTCCTTTGCCCCATTCCCTGGCCTTCTCTCCATAAACTTTGATACTGTGTCCAATCAAGAATCTATCAAGCTCTGCCTTAAATACACCCAACAACCTGGCCTCCATAGCTGCCTGTGGTAATAAATTCCACAAATTCATCATCCTCTGGCTAAAGAAATTTCTCCACACCTCTTTTTTAAATGGCTGCTCCTCTATCCTGAGGCTATGCCCTGTTGTCCTAAACTTTCCCACCATGGGAACCATCCTTTCCATATCTACTATGTCTAGGCCTTTCAACATTAGAAAGGTTTCAATGAAATTTCAGCGAGTACAAACTAACAGCTTGTCAAACCTTCCTCATATGGTAACCTTTTCATTCTTGGAATCATCCTTGTGAACCTCCCCTGAACCCTCTGCAATGCCATCACATCTTTTCTTGGATGAGGAACCCAAAACTGTTCACAATACTCAAGATGAGGCCTCACCACTGCAGACCCCTTGAAATAAATGCTATCATTGCATTTGCCTTCCTCACCACTGACTCTACCTGCAAGTTAACCTTTAGGTTGTTCTGCACAAGGACTGCCAAGTCCCTTTGCATGTCAGATTTTTGGATTTTCTCCCCGGTTAGAAAAGAGTGTGCACATTTATTTCTACTATCAAAGTGCATGACCAAGCATTTTCCAACATTGTTTTTCATTTGCCATTCGCTTGTCCATTCTCCAAGTCAGCCCAAGTCTTTCTGCAGCCTACCTGTTTTCTTAACACTACCTGCCCCTCCACCAATTTTTATATCATCTCCAAACTTGGCAACAAAGCCATCTATTCCATTATCTAAATAATTTATTTACAGCATAAAAATAAGTGGTCCCAACGCCAACCCCTGCAGAACACTGTTACTGGCAACCAACCAGAAAAGGATCCTTTTATTCCCATTTGCCATCTTCTATCAATCAGCCAATGCTTTAACCATGTCTTGGGCTCTTAACTTGGTAAGCAGCCTCATACGGCACCTTGTTAAAGGCCTTCTGAAAGTCCAAATATACAACATCTACTGCATCTCTTTTATATATACTACATGTATTCCAATAGGTTCGTCAGGCAAGACTTTCCCTTAAGGAAACTGTGCTGGCTTTGTCCTATCTTGTCCTGTGTCTCCAAGTGCTCCATAACCTCATCCTTAACAATTGGCCCTAACATCTTCCCAGCCACTGAGGTCAGGCTAACTAGTCTATAACTATCTTTCTGCTGCCTTCCTCCTTTCTTAAAGAGTGGAGTGACATTTGCAATTTTCCAGTCCTCTGGCACCATGCCAGAGTCCAATGATTTTTTTGAAAGATCATTACTAATACCTCCACAATCTCTACTGCTACCTCTTTCAGAACCCTAGGGTGCTATTTATCTTGTCCAGGTGACTTGTGTACACTTGGATCTTTCAGCTTTTTGAGCACCTTCTCTCTTGTAATAGTAACTGCACTCACTTCTCTTCCCTCACATTCTTCAACATCTGGAACACTACTGGTGTCTTCCACAGTAAAGACTGATGCAAAATACTTATTTAGTTAATCTGCCATCACCTTGGCCCCTGCTATTATTTCTCCAGCCTCATTTTCCAGCATTCCTATATCCACTCTCATCTCTCTTTTATTATTTACATAATTAAAAAAGCTTTTACTATCCACTTTGATATTGTTTGCTAGCTTGCTTTCATAATCATCTTTTCCCCTGTTACGTACCAGCAGCAATAGATCACAAACTGAGTCAGGTTTTGATGTTAAAACCATTATCTTTATTAGTATCTACTCATAATATAGAAAATTAAACAAAATAAACAGTAGTTAACAGTGTTATGCATGTGTGGCTCCCAAACTGTCAAGCTTAGGAACAGTTCTTAAAGTCTTAAGATGGCAAACTAGAAAAGGTTCAGTAATCTACGGAATATATGAAGGGAGAGATTTGCAAATTTACGTTAAAATGTAGAGAGGAGGCAATTACGAAGAATTCCACAGACTCCATGCTGGGTAAACTAAGTAACCGTCGCAGAAGTTCTCATCCGTTGAGTCGTTCTGAAATCCACGTAGAATTATCCTAAGGTGACAGTCACGGGATATCCCTTCGCACAAGTGGTTACCACACAGCACACCTGAATTCAGGTAAGGGTTAATGAAAGTGGTGGCCACAGGATACTCCAACAAAATCCACATATTGATCATACGAAGTGATAGTCACACATCCAATATGCACCGTGCCAACCCAGTCTTGGGAAGGGGAAAGCATCGGACTTTACCCATTGTTACAGCAAATTACTGCCAGCAGCTTGCAGTCTAAACTTTCTCTCTCGCTCTCGCCCTTTCCTTCTGAAGGTCCCAGCGGTCTGTCGCATCTTTTTATACTGATGTCATGGTCCTGTCTCATTCAGGCGATTTTAAAGTGACACTGCCAGTATGAAACAGTGGTCACGTAACACTCTCCTAACGATTCTTTTAGTTGCTCTCTATAGGGTTTTAAAAGCTTCCCAATCCTCTGTCTTCCCACTAATTTTTGCTTTGTTGTATGCCCTCTCTTCTGCTTTAACATTAGCCTTAACTTCCCTTGTCAGCCACAGTTGTACTATTTCACCATTTGAGTATTTCTTTGTTTTTGGAATACATCTATCCTTCTTAATCTTTCCTAGAAACTCATACCATTGCTGCTCTGCTGTCATTCCTGCTAGCATCTCCTTCCAATCAAATTGTGATCATTACTTCTGATAGGTTCTTTTACCTTAAGCACCCTAATCACCCAGTCCAGTAAAGCTGATCCCCTAGAAAGCTCGGCGACAAACTGCTCTTAAAAAGTGATCTCGTAGGCATTCAACAAACTCACTCTCTTGATCTTCCCAATCAACCTGCATGTTGAAAGCTCCCATGACTATCGTAACATTGTCCTCTGACACTCCTTTTCTAATTCGTGTTGTAATCTGTGGTCCACATCCCAGCTACTGTTGGGAGGCCTTTATACAACTGCCATCAGGATCCTTTACTCTTGCAATTTCTTAACCCAGAAGGATTCGACATCTCCTGATCCTAGTCACACCTTTCTACTGATTTGATGCAGTTCTTTACCAGCAGAGCCACACCACCCCCTCTGTCTACCTTCCTATCCCTCCGATGCAACGTGTAACCTAAGACATTTAGCTCCCAACTGCAACCATCCTTCAGCCACGATTCAGTGATAACCACAACATCATACCTGACAACCTGTAATAGTGTAACAAGATCATCCACCTTATTTTTTATAGTCCATGCATTGAGATATAACACTTTAAGAGTATTGTATTTGCTACCTTTTTTGATTCTGCATCCCTAATGCACTGTTAGTCACCCTGCTGGCCGTAATTATGTCCTATCATCTGCCTGCCCTTCCTGACAGTCTGCCACTATTTTTGCTTTTTTTTTTAAACCATCTGTCCTATCCTGAGTCCCTTCACTCTGGTTCCCACCCCACTGCCAAATTAGTTTAAACCATCCCCAACAGCTCTAACAAACCTGCCCTTGAGAATAAAGTATTGGTTCCCCTCCAGTTCAGATGCAACCCATAACTTCTGAATAGGTCATACTTCCCCCAGAAGAGATCCCAGAGATCTAAGAACCTGAAGCCTGCCCCCAGCTTCTCAGCCACACATTAACTTGCCAAATCACCCTGTTTTTGCCCTCACTGGAGAGTGGCACAGGCAGCAGTCCAGAAATTACTACCCAGAAAGTCCTGCTTCTTAGCTTTGTACCTGGCTCTCTAAATTCTCTTTTCAGGACCTCTTTGCTTTTCCTTCCTATGTCATTGGCTCCAATATGTACCAAGATATCTGGCTGCTCTTCCTCCCTCTCCAAAATGTTGTGGACGTCATCCAAAACATTGCTGATCCTGGCACCTGGGAGGCAACATAGCACCTGGATGTCCCATTCACATCCACAGAACTTGCTGTCTGTTCCCCTGACTATTGAGTCCCCTTTCACTACCGTTCCCCTCTTCTCTCTCTTTACTTTCTATAGCACGGACCTATGCTCAGTGCCAGTAACTTAGTCTCCATGGCATTCCCCTGGGAGGTCATTCCTCCACAGTATCCAAAGCGGTATACTTATTTTTGAAGGAAATGGCCACAGGGGTGCTCTGTGCTAGCTGCCTACTCACATTTCCATTTCTCCTGACAGTCACCCAGCTACTCACCTACTGCAACTTTGGGGTGACTACTTTCCTGTAACTCTGATCGATTATCTCCTCACTCTTCCATACAAGCCGATGGTCATCCAGCTGCTGCTCCAGATCCCTAACAATGTCTTCAAGGAGTTGGAGCCTGATGCATTTTTGCAGATGTAGTTCCCTGGGAGACTGTGGGTCTTCCAGGACTCCAACATCTAACATGGAGAACACACAACAGCCATTTACTACACCAGGTACAGTAAGAGAGGGGGAAAAAAGGGAACCTTAAGGAAAGCTTACCCAGAGCCTATGCCTTTTTCAAGCTGAAGCCTGGTACTCCTTTCACCACTGGGCTACTCCCAACAATAGCCGCCCCACTTGTCCCTTCTGTACTTTTAAACGAGTGTCGCCAACCTGCGAGAAACTTCATAGCTGTGGCATACACCTGCCACAGATTGAAACATCGGAATGAGCCTGAACACCTGTGAAGCTCTCCTTTTAAGCAAGCTTTGCCGACCTCCGAGAGACCTCCACATTGTGTCCTGCTCCTGCTGCTGATTGGGCTGTCGATGGATTCAAGGATCCCCTGAATCCTTTATGTATTCTTCTCATTTATATCAATTATAATGCACATTCACCTCATCCAAATTTTTGATAGAGATTATGGATTCCTGGGGTGCAGCACCTCATTTGTTATAGCATCCCAAACCGAAAATGCTTAATTTCCAGTCAAGATGCTGCCAGCGAATGATTCTTTGGGCAACATCTTCCAGACAGACAAGGTTCCTTACAGAAGGTTAGTTAGGAAGGTTCAATCGTTAGTTATTAATATTGAAGTAGTAAAATGGATTCAACAGTGGCTGGATGGGAGATGCCAGAGAGTAGTGGTGCATAACTGTTTGTCAGGTTGGAGGCCGGTGAATAGTGGTGTGCCTCAGGGATCTGTACTGGGTCCAATGTTGTTTGTAATATACATTAATGATCTGGATGATGGGGTGGTAAATTGGATTAGTAAGAACGCAGATGATACTAAGGTAGGTGGCATTATGGATAATGAAGTAGGTTTTCAAAGTTTGCAGAGAGATTTAGGCCAGTTAGAAGAGTGGGCTGAGCGATGGCAGATGGAGTTTAATGCTACTAAGTGTGAGGTGCTACGTTTTGGTAGGAATAATCCAAATAGGACATACATGGGAAATGGTAGGGCATTGAAGAATGCAGTAGGACAGAGTGATCTAGGAATAATGGTGCATAGTTCCCTGAAGGTGGAATCTCATGTGGATAGGGTGGTGAAGAAAGCTTTTAGTATGTTGGCCTTTATAAATCAAAGCATTGAGTATAGGAGTTGGGATGTAATGTTAAAATTGTACAAGGCATTGGTAAGGCCGAATTTGGAGTATTGTGTCCAGTTCTGGTCACCGAATTATAGGAAAGATGTCAACAAAATAGAGAGAGTACAGAGAAGATTTACTAGAATGTTACCTGGGTTTCAGCACCCAAGTTACAGAGAAAGATTGAACAAGTTAGGTCTTTATTCTTTGGAGCGTAGAAGGTTGAGGAGGGACTTGATAGAGGTATTATGAGGGGGGTAGATAGAGTTGACGTGGATAGGCTTTTTCCATTGAGAGTAGGGGAGATTCAAACAAGAGGACATGAGTTGAGACTTAGGGGGCAAAAGTTTAAGGGTAACATGAGGGGGAATTTCTTTACTCAGAGAGTGGTAGCTGTGTGGAATGAGCTTCCAGTAGAAGTGGTAGAGGCAGGTTCAGTATTGTCATTTAAAGCAAAATTGGATAGGTATATGGACAGGAAAGGAACGGAGGGTTATGGGCTGGGTGCAGGTCAGTATGACTAGGTGAGAGTAACCGTTCGGTACGGACTAGAAAGGCCGAGATGGCCTGTTTCCGTGCTGTAATTGTTAGATGGTTATATAGTCAGTTATTTCAGCTTTTCTATGTCTTCTACTTACTCTTCTTAATTTTGTTTTTTGAAATTGTTGGTGCCTGTGACTTAGTCTGTAGTTTGGTTGAATGACCTAGTGTTCTGCTGTCCCTGAGAAAATTCCAGAAGAGAAATGCGATCTTGAGCTACCACGAGGAGAAGCTCAGAGACGAGACAAGGGGCCGTGATCGACTTCATTCCTCGCTGATTAGAGCGTCGAGGAAGAATGAGACATTGAGGCAAATGTGAAGGAGAGCGAGTGGTTTTTGGAGGGGCCGCTGGTTCGAGTCGCTGCCCTCAGAGGCACCCATTCTTTCTTGTTGCCGATTGGCGGGTTGGGTGTTTGGTGATCTGTTAGTTTTAGTGCAAGGAAGGGGTTGGGGGTGTTTGGGGTTTGCAAGCTTTTGTTTCTTTTTCTTTTCATGCAGGGGGGGATTGATGTTTTTCTTTCAATTACTTGCATGGTTTTCTGTATTCTTTGGCTATCTGGAGAAGACAAGTTTCAGAGTTGTATTCTGCATACACACTATGATAATAAAATTAACATTTGAACTTTTGAAATGACCTGTTTATTCCTACTATTTTCTGTTGTTTAGCCAACACACAGACCCCCTGCCATATATATCCCCAATGCCATTCGCTTTAATTTTTGTTTAATAATCTCTCTATATTCTGGAAGTCCAAATAGATTACCTCCATTGGTCCCTCCTTATTTACTATGCTAGCCATAAACTCAAAATAAAATGATCTTACGATATTTTTTATCAATGTAAATTTCCCTCCATAAATCTATGCTCATTCTTCCTGATCCCTTATGAAATTCTAATTACCCTGTTACCACCTCCATAATAAAGGCCATTCTATTACTTAAAAAATTGTAAAATTGATCTAAATCTATAAAATATATAATTTCTGTTTGTGACATTTTTGTTAATAAGTGTCAGAAAAGTGGTTAATTGATAGGGATAAGAACTTATCAGGTTTTAGCCTTTGAAAACACTCAGTCTGGATTTAGATCTAGAAATACTGAGATAGATTTTCAAGGAGCACTAGGAATCCTATGGGAAGTTGGTCGAGGGAGGAATGAGTGTTAAACACATGGGAACTGATAATTGAATGTCTGTGTAATTTGTTCTTCTTTCATCAATTTTAAATCTTGCTATTTCAGGCAGTTGCTGTTGTTGGTGCTCAGCTGGCTAATTTGCATCAGGAAGAGGAGCAAAAACAGAAGTTCAATTCCTTGATTGTTGATACAGAGTGGGGTTTGAAACTCAGTAAACTTGGTGTAAGTATCTCTTTAAAATATCAAGTATTTGAGTTAGAACTGAGGAAATTTTAAGTCATAGTGACTGCTGCTAGATGTTTTACCACGAGAGTTGAGTAAAATGTATGGGAATTATTTGGGTGAGAAGTAGCTGATGGATCAAAAGAATATCTTCTGATTGACAGAATGTTACAAATTGTGTTCTCAATGGATATGGACTGGATTTTCAGCTTTTTGTCAAATATTACAGATCTAGATGAAGGAATACATTTATAGCAGATAGCATCCAATTAACTGGGCTTTACATTAGCATAATAATTAGAACTTCTGCACAGCTTCAATGATCTGGATTTGTGATGTTGACAGATTGTCCCTGTTAATCTTGTGCCCCAAAGACATTATGGCTAGTAGGTTGATTGGCTACTATAAATTACCTCTAATGTCGGAATGTTGCAAGCGGACTAGGAATTGATGGGCATGTGAGAAAGTATAGGTTACAGGAAAATAAATGGGAGAGGGGGAAAGGTAGAAAGATCTAAGAGCTGGTATGGATGGTCTGAGTGATCTTCTGTTGTAAGGGAACATGAAACATTGAATTAGTGCAGAACCGCCCCAGGTTATGACATTCCTGTGAATTATTTGTAATTTGAACAGTTTGCAAGTCAGAAATGCAACTTTAATCCAAGTTCTAACATAGCAGAAAATGCCTGTGGCTTGTTCGTATGTATTTGCTGTACATCAGCTGCTCACAAACTGGAGAGGACCTGTAAGATGCATGGTAGCTGGACTTAGGGGTCTATATAGATGAACTAACTTCATGAAACTGGCATTTGAGGTTCTTTATTGGGAAATGGGAAGTCATCCACTTCAGAGCTAAGAAAAAAATAATTTTGAAAAGTTTGTTTAATTTGTTAAAGATAAATAAGGAAGGGGGAAAAAAAGGATGTAGCTGTTTACATAGAGCAGGACAGAAGATCATTAAAAAGTTTACAAAAGTATTAACCTTTAAGGGCATTAGAATAACCACATGTTTTTTTTAAATTTTATGTGCTTATTCAGACCCATTTTGGAACTCACTGCCGGGGGTGGTGGTAGAGGCAGAGGCACATATAATAGGAACATTTTTGAGGTTTGGATAGGCATATGGATAAAAGAAAAACAGAGGGCTATGTGGCAGGGAATGATTAGATTGATCTTGGAATAGGTTAAAATGTTGGCACAAATTGTGGGCCTAAGGGCCTGTAACTATGCTGTAGTATTCTATGTTCTAAGAAACATATTTTTGAAATTAGAATTCAGATATTTAAACAGTAAAATTAGGAACCCTCTTTTCAGAAAAGGCAGTAACTTCTCAGTTTCTAAGAACGTTACTTCCATTTCATGTTGAGAAATCACCATCCTGATTTGGTATTTATTATTGTTGCTGTTGAAATCCTGGAACTCCAAACCCAACAACAAATTTCCTAAAACTACTACCTCAGGGAAATTAGAATTGCGCTATATACAATTGCCTTTGTTTGTCCTTATCGTAAGAAACAAAGAATATTATTTTTCAAAATAACAAACCATTGTCGTGTTGAATAAGAGTTTCCACTAATGAATGCTAATTGCCCGTGAAACCTAATGAGAACAGTCTAATTGTTGCTGACTACTCAACAAGTAGTGAGTCTAGATTTATACTATTTAATTTTTCAGAGATGCTGCAATGGTGGTATAATTTGTCTTTGATATTTAATTACATGCAGTGCATCAATGCATTTGCTTGCATTTTCATTACCTTTCAAAATCAACGCAAATGCCATTTTTGTGAATTAACAATTTTTCAATAACATTATTCTATTCTTTCTAGATCTTGTTTCAATCAGCATTTAGGGAGAATCCGGGAAAGAAAAAGGAATGTATTCTTATTTTGGTGCAGAATCCGAATGTGGACTCCAAACTGATAATGCAATACTGCAAGTAATAATGATTTCATAAAGCTGTTCAAAATACCAATTAAAATAATAAAGATAGTTAATATGAAAATTAACATCTGTACAAAAGATTACATGTACTGTAATTAAAAAGTACTTCCTAAGCATTTCATTACCTTTTTACTAATATTTGTGTTTAGTCTTGGTACTGTGATATACCTTAAATATGGATAGTGTAAAATATTGTTGCAATTATTTGCTTTCATAAATAGAAATCTGATTGCTGAATGTCTATTTTTCCTCTTTCAGGGCTTTTGGGTTGAACAGTGATGTTGCACTACAGTTGTATATAGAGACGTTGCTTTTACGTGGTACAAGTGCCCATCATGATGAAGGAGAACCATGTGATATAAAGCAGTTTCAAGCTAATGATTTGGAAAGAGCAGTAGAAGTAATGCCTTTATTGAAAAATAAAACTGACCTGGTTATTAGTTTGAGTTGTGCTTTATACAAGGTAATCCTTCATTAATTCAATCTAGCCAACATGTGTAGTAGTTTTCGTACCTTAAGAACAGCAATTAGGAGAAAAGATAGATGATGTATCACCAGGTTTGAGTGTGGGGCTGGTTGCTATTCTGCAGAGTGTTGTTTTTTTTTTAAAGGAGAGTGAGAGATCATTGAAGTATTAGATTGAGTAATTGTAGATAACATGAATATCAAATCAAACATGCAGATACTGCAAAAACAGACTGTGATTCTGTGAAATTCTTTGCTTGCAATTGGCTGCATGTGCTCTATTATTGTGTACGTGTAAGATTGATCGTGCTTGATTTTATTTTAAATATGAAAGGAACCGAGGGCTGTGGGGTTGAATGGGAAGCTGGATTTTCAATTTAGCCATATCTTTGAGTAGTAGGTTACTTCAGCTGCATTCTTCTATACTTCAACAGTGAAGATATTTGCAGTAGCTCAAGTCTGTTTCCAGAACACGAGGCGTCATCATGATAAATGAGCATTGCAGTCTGTTTAACTTTAATGT
Organism: Hypanus sabinus; assembly: GCF_030144855.1. Lineage (NCBI taxonomy): Eukaryota > Metazoa > Chordata > Chondrichthyes > Myliobatiformes > Dasyatidae > Hypanus > Hypanus sabinus. The sequence goes on from NC_082718.1 coordinate 92,353,175, forward strand.
GCCCAGTTTGAAGACACTTTATGGTTTCTCTATGTCAATTTAATTGCAAGCTTTAATATTGATCTATTTTAGATCTATTACAACTGGTCTTGTAACTGAGTCCTTAGCATTTAGAAGCATTTAGAAGCAAAATTGATGGCAGAGAGAGGGAACAGTGCTTGCAAGGTCTCAGAATGAGTTGAAAAGGTTGCCAGAGAACATTTACCTGTAGTTTATTTGTTCATGAGACTATCAGAGGTCTTCAGGACTCCTGGCAGGAAGCTGCCAGGAATGTCTCCAAAGAGTGATGCTATATGATTGTAGTTTATGAATGCTTTGTCTGGGAGAAACATGCAGAGCATTATACTTGCTCCGTTTGCATCTGTGGGTTGAAAGAAAAGTAAAATATGCAGCTGGAAGGAGAAAATTGCAAGTTAAAAAGGGGATGAGCAGCAACAACATGGAATAGTTATTAGAGTAGGAAGCTAAACATGATCATGTCCTTAAACTCCATTGACAAAGTAGTCTTAAATACACATACATGTCCTCAGATCTTTGAGGACTGTTTTTGTTGAATTGGCATAGACATTGCTTCTTTGAAAGGCTGAGCTTGCATCCAATAAGCATTGATTGATAAGGTCAAGGATGATGAGCCCCACTCTGCCTCTACTTTCATGGTCCTGATTGGCAGTCTTAGATGTTTTTCCTAGTCCATTTCAATGCCATGTAATAGATGTCTGAAGCGGGCAAATAACTAGTGGACATCAATTTTTGAGTACAAGTTAGCTTCAGTCTGAAATGTGAGTGATGTATAGAATGAGCAATGAGACTCCTGGAACAGAATGTATTTTGAGTTTTGGCTCTTTAAATTGCTGGTTATTCCATATTTAAGCAAGGCCATTGATTTTTTTTAGACTAAAGAAGTGAAGAATTACACAGGAAACAAAAATTGGACATTTCACCTCAAAGAATGGTTATAGCACAGAAGGGACCATTTAGCTCATTGAGTGCATGCAGCTCACACAGTTAACATTATTTTGGGGAGTTTTGCACAGAACCGTGCTCTGAGTGTGAAACAACTAGAAACTCAAGTTGAATTCCCTATTGGGACAAAGAGGCATAGAAATGGATGGACTTTTGCCTTACTCTGGATTAAGCCTATTTTCAACTGCTCACATTTTCCCCCAGAGTTGTGAGAAGAAATTTCTAAGCCAATCCTATATTGCTGAGTCTGCTTTCTCCAGTGGTTCCTTTTTGTCTATTCAGAGCAAGTTGAGGAATGCTAACAGTTAAAATTAAAATAAGTCAGATCGTTATGCAGCACACTTAAAGTTGGTGACAGTAGTGCACTTTGGGGCCATAACCAGAAGTATTTTTAAAGTAGAGAAGTTTACTTTATAATTTGCTGAATACTGAAGTGTATTTTCCTTTATTTTTAAGATGGATCCATATGACTATGAAATCATTGAAAGTGCCTTAAAAATTATAAAATTATCAAATGAAACAACCATCAATTTCAACTTGGATCAGGTAGGAAAAAATGGATCTGAAGGGTAAAACTAAGTGTTGACTCTGCTGGTTTTTATAATGGATAGTAACAAAAGCTGCTTAATGCTCTGAACTTAAAAAATAACATTTTGAGGGGGAAGAATGAGGGAACTTTGAACTTTTAATGAAATGACAAAATTTGAGAAAAAAGGAAATAGATGGGAGTGCTTGCGAATAAGTTAAGTAAAATTATTTATCGCTTTTATATTTGTCTTTTGCTAGTTCTAAAGAAAAATTTGGAAGTCAAGTCATTCTAGGGGTTTTGAGTAATATTTTGAAAAATCTTGTCAACTCAGGAAGATTCTACACAATATTGTCAAAATAACAACTGCATTTCATTATCACAAGTTTCATTTGTGAAATAAAATCTTATTTTAATAGGCTTTAAGTCTCTTGCAACATTTGTACTCCTATAAACGAATTTCACCACCTGGGGATTTTGAACTTCAGTATCTCCGGAAATATTCCATTGATCTTTCATCAATGGCTGAGAGTAGGCTGCCCTTCCACATACTCTTCTTTGAAAACAAGCAAAGGTTTTGGAATGTGATATGTAAGTACTTAAATTTGGGACAAGTATGATGAATGGGATGCAGAAATAACCACTTTTTCTAGAAATGCCTTCTGTTAACTTAAGGATTGCTGACACAACAGAAAATGTATAAGTTATGTGGGAAATAGGATTTTTAGCTGAAAGTAAGGTGTGTGAATGAACTGAAAGAATGGTGATTGAAAGTGTTTAATTGGCTGTCAGTAATATTTCTTTAAAAAATAGACAAAGGATTTAAAAATGCATGTGAGTACGAATGGCTGTTTTGCATTATTTTATAGAGGAAAGTCAAAAGAAAGGTACGTGTCTTTATGGCAGCTGCATTCAGAATGCTCACAGCTGACCCCTCAGTTTGATGGTAGCATGAAATACTAAGGATTCCAGTTAGTTTGCCCATCAGTTAATTGGGACAGCCTCTTGTTTGGGCCAACTCTTCAAAAACAAAAACTAATTGAGAAAATAGCCAGGATTCTCTTTGTTTATTTGGGACATCTGCTTGTTATGTGCCATGTTTTATGATGTGGGTGGTCATGGTCTTTCCATGACCAGGATTGTTCTTGGCAAATTTTTTTTACAGAAATGGGCAGTGTCTTTACAAGACAATTGACCCCAGCGACTATCAATACTTTTCAGAGATTGCCTGGCATCAATGGTCCCATAACCAGGTCTTGTAATATAAACAAGCTGCTCATACAACCAGCTTCCTCCTGGTCCTGTGGCTTCATGTGACCCTGATTTATTTTTTTTGGGGGGGTAGGGGTTGAATAACCTTGCAGGCTAGTGGCGGGAAGGAGAGCCTCGCACCTCCTTTGGGAGAGACACATCCCCACACTGCTACACAATTTATTTGGGACATTATGCCACTTAATTGGAAGAGGAGACTGTTACCAACCAATTTGTAACTAGTGTCAAACTAGCCATTGGGGGCCACACCATGCTGAGAGCAAATGGATTTTAAATAGCATCAATTGCTTGCATTTGTGTTCAAAAAGCAGCGATTTTGTCACCGATAGTTGGTGAGAAATAAGCAATAAGACAATTCAGAATTGTTTTGCTCACTAATTTCAAGCATTCGGTCTTGGGGATGGCAGAAACAGCTGGGAGTGAAAATTAAATGATTTTACTACTTCAGTAAATTGGGAACTACGAAGAATCTGAAGGAAACGACGATCATCTTGAATATTGCAATGTAAATGAAGATTTGGAGGTGCAGTTGTCAATAGCATCGAATGAAGGTGGTCCAATATCTGCACTAGGTGTCTACGCTGATTTTGTTCAATTACAGTCAGTCAGAAGGACATGGCACTATACGCTGAATTCCTCCAATAACTACTAGGAACTAATACAGTTTTATAGTACTGTGGTAGTATTTGTTGTGTTCTAATTTGTTCTGCATTTCATTTAACTGCGTGGTTTGTGATTCAGTTGAGCAGTAGTTTGTCTTTTTGATCTTTTTAACTATTTCTGTGAATCTTCAGCTAATTAGGCCAGTCACTTAATTGGGCCAGAATGCATTGGTCCTGATTGTAATGTATTGTGTGAGTATTCATAGGTCAGAGTGTGTATGATGTCAGGACACAGTTAAAAGAACTGGAAGTCTGTTGAATAAACGTGCGGTGTCCGAGTCACATCGATACTACATGGTGTCAGAAGAAATCACGATAAAAGGGAAGAGAAGACATGTAAAAGATGTCACCGTCAAGTTTAAGCCTACAAGGTAATCTTGCTGAGAACTGGAAAATATGGATCCAGAAGTTTGAGCTGTTTTGCACCGCTAGCGGCGTAGCTGAAAAGACGGAGAAAGTGCAATGTGCTATGTTTCTGCATGTGGCAGGGGAAGAAGCAATTAAAGATTTGCAACATGTTTGTCTTCCAAGATGATGAGCAAGATAAAATTGAAGTGTTGAAGAAAAAGTTTCAAGATTACTGCGAACCAAGAAAAAACCTACCGTACATCCGACACATATTTTTCACAAGGTCTCAAGGACTAACAGAGACCATAGACGCCTATGTAACAGATTTGAAGAACAAGGCAAAAGACTGTGAGTTCAGACAACTGCATGATTCTTTAATACATGACAGGATTGTATGCAGCATACGAGATGATCAAGTGAGAGGCAGGCTATTGAGAGAGGCGGAGCTTACATTAGAAAAGGCAATTGATGTTTGCCGTGCCAGCGAGATCATGTCAAGTCAGGTTAAAGTGCTCAATGAAGAGACTGAAGTGCACAAGATAAAAACTGTGAAAACTGACAAGAGTAGGACAAAGCGAGCTCCACAGGATGATCAAAAGGAAGTTAACAGCAACAGATGTGGTCATAAATATGGATACAGAAAATGTCCAGCCTTTGGTAAGACATACAAATTATGCAGGAAAAAAAATCACTTTGCAAAGATGTGCAAATAGCAGGAGCACGCAAGGAAAATGCATGCTGTGGAACAGAGTGAGGGCAACAGTGATATGTTCATTGGCACAGTTGAAGTGGAACAGGAGGTATGCATCAAGAATATTGACAATGCAGAGATGGAGGATGAAGATGACTGGACTCAAGATCTGATAATAAACAGGAGGAATGTGACATTTAAGCTTGACACTGGGGCAAAGTGCAATGTAATGTCAGCAGAAACATTTAACTCACTGGACATCAGAGGAAGACTGAGGAAATCCACTTGCAAGCTTGTTGCATATTTTGGCCACAAAACAGCGCCATTGGGAAAGAAAGCCCTCACCTGCGTGTAGAAAGGACAAAAACCCAAGATAGAGTTTGAGATAGTACAGCAACATGTTCCAGCAATACTGGGCAAAGCAACATGCACAAAGCTAGGCCTGGTGAAGCAAATCTATGGTGTTGAAAAAGAAAATGATATTCTCAAAGACTTTGCTGACTTGTTTTCTGGATTAGGATGTTTACCAAGGAAACACCATATCCGGATTGATCCAACTATTGCACCAGTTGTGCATGCCCTGAGAAAGATTCCAGTAGCTCTCAGGGATCAAGTAGTGGAGGAGCTACACAGAATGGAACAGATGGGAGTCATAACGAGACAAGTAGTACCGACTGACTGGGTGAATAGTATGGTGACTGTGGTCACAGAAAAAAAGATGAGGATTTGCTTGGATCCACAAGATCTCAACCAAGCCATCAAAAGAGAGGACTATCCGCTGCTCATGGTTGAAGAGGTTGTCTCCCGCATGCCTAATGTGAAACACTTTTCAGTATTAGATGCAAATCAAGGCTTTTGGCAGATCAAGCTGGATGAGAAAAGTTCCAAGTTATGCACTTTCAACACGCCCATAGGGAGATATCATTTCCTGTGTCTACCCTTTAGGATTTCTTGTGCACCAGAGGTTAGTAGCACAAATGATTGAAGGCCTGGATAGAGTGATCAACATCATTGATAATTTACTGATATGGGGGGACACCATTGAGGAACATGATCAGAGACTGAGGAAGCTCCTGAAGAGAGCATGTGAATACAACCTAAAACTGAACAAAAGCAAATGTAAGATCAGAACTACAGCGATCAAATACATAGGTCACGTATTCAGCACCGATAGGGTAAAATCAGATAATGAAAAGGTCAGGGATGTGGTACAGCTACCACCACCTGAAGACAAGCAAGAACTATTGAGGTTCATGGGCATGATACAATATCTTGTCAAATTCATTCCCAACTTATCAGAGGTCAGCACTCCACTTTGAAAGCTACTAGAGAGCAACACTGAATGGCGTTGGGAAGACGAACAAAAGAAAAGTTTTGACACATTGAAGCAGTTGGTTACCAATGCATCAGCACTCAAGTTCTATGATGTCAATAAACTGGTGACGATGTCTGTGGATGCCAGTTCGGAAGGAATAGGAGCTGTTACACTGCAGGATGGGAGGCCTGTGGCATATGGATCATGAGCACTTTTAGACTGTCAACGCCGATATGCTCAAATCAAGAAGGAATTACTCGCCATAGTTTATGGGTGTGAGAAGTTCCACCAATATGTATATGGCAAAGAAATCCAGGTTGAGAGTGATCACAAACCACGAGAGCATCTTCAAAAAGCCACACCACCAAGCTCCTATGAGGCTGCAAAGGGGCTTCTCAGGCTACGGAGGTACACTCTCACAGTTACCTAAAAGCCAGGAAAAGAACTGTACATTGCTGATGCTTTGAGCCGTGCTTACCTCAAAAAGCAAAAGGAAGAGTTGCTAGGAAGAGAGCTGGAGGTCAACTGGGTTACATCTCAGCTACCCATCTCTGAGGAGAAGTTGAACATGTTCAGGAAAACAACTGCAGATGATCCTGAAATGCAAATGCTAAGAGACATTACAATGAATGGATGGTCAACAGAAAGAAAAGATGTTCCAAAGGAAATGCAGAAATACTGGACATTTAAAGAGGAAATTAGCTAGGCATCAGGACTAATATTCAAAACAGCAAAACTTAGCGTACCAAACCAAATGACACAGGAAATGCTCAACAGAATGCATGAGTCACACCTGGGGATAATGAAATGTAAAGAAAGAGCAAGGGACATTCTCTATTGGCCAGGCATGTCAACTTGGATAGAGGACATTGTGTCTCAGTGTGCTGTCTGTAATGAAAACAAAAACAGCAATCCAAGAGAGCCTCTGTTTCCCCACCCACTACCAGGAAGACCATGGGAGAAGATTGGCAGAGATCTCTTTCACTACAATGGTGCAGAATATCTGCTTTGTGTGGACTAATATTCAAATTATCCGGAGATCACCAAGTTAAGTGACACGTCCAGTCAAGGTGTCATTGCCGCAATGAAGTCGACATTCGCAAGATATGGTATTCCAGATGTTGTCGTTAGTGACAATGGTCCACAAAATGCCAGTGGTGAGTTTAGAGGGTTCTCAGAAAGCTGGGAATTTCAACATGTTACATCCAGTCCAGGGCACACTCAGTCTAATGGACAAGCAGAGAGAACTGTACAAACTGTCAAGAACATGCTCAAGAAGACACAAAGCAGCAACGGTGACCCTTACATTGCTCTGCTTGAATACCGCAACACACCGATTGAGGGTGTGGGGTTCTCTCCATCACAGCTGTTGATGGGATGTTGTCTGAAATCCAAACTGCCAACATCCACAACTCTACTGACTCCTGAAGGTATACTCAAGTACAAGCAAAAGTACAAGCAAATAAAGCAAAAGCGCTACTATGATAGACATACAAGACAGTTACCAGATCTGCATACAGGTGAAAATGTCAGAATACAGAGAGGAGACACTCGGCAACCAGCTGTGGTTGTGAACAGACATCAGCGACCAAGATCCTTCATAGATCACACACCGGATGGAAGAGTCTACAGGAGGAACAGGAAGCATCTGCTGAAGATAGGCGAGAGGGAGTTTCCACGTACAGATGCACAGGACATTTCCACGGATGCAGACATGGAAACAAACGACACCAAGAGTGATACAGACTGCAAAGACACAGAGGTCATTCGAGAAACTTGACACTGATGAAGGACAAGCACAGTCACAGCTGTGTTACACACGGTCTGGGAGACAAGTCAAACTTCCAGCTAGATACAGAGACTAGTTCTACCTACAGTCTCACACAGTGTGAGGCAAAGTCACACATGTTATAAGTTCCAAGGTGTGAAATAAAAGGTTTATTAGTCTATGTTAGTAAAGGAAAATACACTGCTGTTAGTATTGTAAGATGCAATGAAGAATACAGTATACGAAGTTAAGATTTTTTTAGTTTATGTCATGGCTGTTGCAATGTAAGAAAGGCATACCTAGAGGCATTGTTTTGGTATTTCATTATTTCATGGTGTTGTAAAAAAAAAAAAATCTTGAGAAGAGGGATGTAATGTATTGTGTGAGTATTCATAGGTCAGAGTGCGTATGACGTCAGGACGTGGTTAAGAAAAATGGAAGTCTGTTGAATAAATGTAGTTGTTCAATCTACAGCGATGTCCGAGTCACATCAATACTACACTGATGTATTCCAGTGAACCGGAATCCACGGTATTGCTAGTATATTGCAGCATTCCTCCTCAATACCCAAATCTGAATGTTAATTGTGAAAATAGTATACAGGGATAAGTGAAGTGTCAATCATGCCAATACTTGATGTGATATGACCAATTGAACATTTGGATCAGAGTAGTGGATAATGTTTAAATATTTGTTTTGATTAGTTTACCTTCTTGATAGAGTATCCAAAATTGTTTCTATTGGTTATGAATCTGGACATTGAGTGGTGAATTTCTGATTAAGGCTGGCTATATAAATTCCAATTGAGTTTGTTTGAGGCTGTAAGATTGCACTAAATTTCTGCCATGCTCCATCTAGTGGCAAATGTTGAATACTGCATCACAGGTTTGAAAACGATTTTGCATCACAGGTTTGAAAACGATTCAAATGATTGTTACATTTCAGAGAGTAACTAACTTTTTAAACATACACATAGATCACTGGCAGTTTTAGAGAAGGGAATTTCAGAAAATATCATTGAATTTCATCAAATCATACATCTGCACAACACAGAAAGAAGCTTTTATCCCATTGTACATCCTCTTTGAAAATTATTTAATTAGCCCCATTATACATTACTTACTAACCTTGCAAATGGTTCCATTCAAATATTTATCTGGTTCTCTTTTGGAAATACTGTTTAATCCTCTTTTTTTTTATCCATTGGGTTGGGCATTCCAGGTGATTATTTTTGTGTAGCTTTCTTTAATAAAAGGTAGTTTATTAATGCCTTTTTTGCCTGTTATCTTAAGTTTGTGTCCTTTGTTGTTAGCTTTTTGTTCCTTGATAATAGTTCCTGTTTTGTAAAAATCTGTTAGTATTTTGAATGTATCAATTAGATTGGCCTCCTCTGCTCCAGAACAAAAATCCCACTACTCAGCCTTCTTGTTGGAAATGGAAATATTTCATTCTAGTAGATCTGCTCCTTTGGAATTTCTCAAAGACCTGAATGTTGACAAAAGACATTCTGTCTAACTCAACAAATTTTTTGTGCATTATTTGACTAGTGCTCATTCCCTGCAGTGGACTTGATGGTTAGCTGTGCACTCAGCTCCAGTACACAGGCACCAAGATTAATTGGTGTGGAAAGAGGATGGATGGCAGTTCACTGCCCACAATGAAACACAGTTGAGATCAACATAACTCCATACCTCTTCTTGTCTCTACTTACAAAGATATGGATTCAGTGTGCCACTTATTCTGTCATTTTCAAAAACAAACTCCTATGCTCCATATCTGAAGCTTTTTGGACTGTCTTTTAAAATGTACCTTTTCAGTTCTTCATTCCAAAACCACTTCACCTGCTAGTTTCATTAAACTATTTTTTTTCCTTTTAATGTTTGCCAAATCAATTTATCTCTGTTGCCAAGTTATCTGGAAATTAACATCTTGGTCCCATGTCCAAAATCAGGTGAAGGGTTTATGTGCACAGAATAAGCTTTCAGCCTTATTGGCCATTTTTTAAAGGTTTTACATTGATAATAAATTTACTTCGAACTTGACAGCAAACTACATACATGTCACCATATACAACTCCGAGATATGTTTTCTTGCAGGTATAGTCAGTAAATACAAGATCTATAATAGAATCAATGACAGATTGTACACAACAGGGTGGACAAACAACCAATGTGCAAAAGACAGCAATGTACAAATACAAATGAAAATAATAATAAATAAGCAATAAATATTGAGAAAATGAAATGAAAAGTCCTTGAAAGTGAGTCCCTAGGTTGTGGGAGTGATGGGGCAACTGAAGTTGAATGAAATAATTGCCACTGGTTCAAAAGCCCGATCATTGAGTGGTAATAATTGTTACTGAAGTGTGAGTCCTGTACCTTCCTAATGGCAGCAGTGAGAAGAGCGCATAACCTGGATGGTGGGGGTCCCTGATGATTGATGCTACTTTTCTGCTGACTACGCTCCATGTAGATGTGCCCAATGGAGGGGAGGGCCTTACCTGATGGACTTTTTGTTTTACTGTTCTAGGACACTGGTGTTTCTATACCAGGGTGTGATACAACCAGTCAATGTACTCTCCACCACATCTATTTAAGTTTTGCAAAATAAAATCATTTATTTTTTTAACAAAAGATTGAAAACTTGAGTTTTTGTTCTTTTTGCAGCTGCAGAACTAAGTGAGGAGACTTTTTCAACATTGCTGTTGATATCTAAACTGATGAAGGTAAGTTTCATACATACAGCAGTTATGTACAGGATATATAGCAGTTGTTTCAGAAGTAATTGGTAAGCAAGAAGAAAGGAGCAAAAATAAGTCACGTTGCTACCCTAGCCTACTTTGCTTTTCAATATCATCGTTCTAAACTCCATGGTAAATAGGTTCACTGTGCCTAACGTCAAGTTTTCCCATCTCGGAGATCAGTTTAGTGAACTTTTAACTAAAAGTCAGCCTTAAATTGGAACATAATACTATAGAATAGTCCTGGTATATTCTCATCAAAGCAGCAGCAATTGCATAATTTCCTTGTTCTTGAATAATAATTTAGCTGGGATGGTTTTGGAGGAAGTTAACATGGGATATTTCAAGGAAATAACTTAATCACAAATAATTACTTATATACTCTCCTTTTATAAAGGCTGGTGTACAGATTTTGTAAAACTATATCAATCAGTATTTGTACTGTTGGGCACTGCTACAATCAAAATATCCTTGTGCCAGGAATTTCATAACAACTTTAAAGTAAAAGGGGATAGGAGTGCCTATGTGCTATAATGATCAGGTGGAAAATGTATTACAACCAGTAATTATAAAACAAACAAAAGCTATAAGTTGTGCATTGGGCACTCACAGTACAAGATATGTGCAAAATGATTACTAAAGCTGGAATCAAAACAAATAACGACTGATCCTGGAAATCGAAATTGAAATTACTGGAAGTGCAACACCTGCCCTTTCTTAGGTCTTCCTCCCTGCCATACAGAAATCCTAAAACTCCCTGCCAGTGAAGCAAGAATTCATTTGTACTTTCAGGTTCATGTACTGCATTGAATGCTTACATATGGCTTGCTGCATTGAGGCAAAAAAAGTACAGATTTGGTATTTACCTGCTCAATTTGTAGGGGTGCTCCTAATTGCCTATCACTTTAATTCTCCATCTCATTCCCACTCTGTCATCTTTAACAGTGGCATCCTATACTAATGTCCAAAGGAAACTTGAGGAACAGCCTTTCTTCTTCCAACCTAGGCTCCTTACAGACCTTTGGGCTCAATGTTGAATTCAGCAGTTTCAAATAACTTATTTTTGTATCAAAAGCAGCAAGTTCAGATAAAAGGTTATTAGTCTGTATAGTAAATTCAATATACTTTTCCCCAGTAGATGCTATCTGACCTCATAGAAATTTTTGGTCCTTTTTATTTCAGATTTCCAAAAACTGTCTATTTGATCTTGCAATTCCACCATTTTTTTTCATGTCTCCCTGTCTCTCTCTGTGTCCCTCTTGTCCTTATTTCAAATCTCCCAAAAAAATCGGTTATGATTAACAAGTAATTTTCATCCTTCTTAGTAGGCACCACAATTATTGAATTATCTTGGTTTCTACCCTATCACAGATGTTCCCTTTGTTCTCTCCAGATGGTGGAAATCTAATCAAAACAGAAAATGCTGAAAGCCCTCAGCTAGATAGGCAGCACCTTTGGAAAGATAAACATTTCAGATTGTTTCAATGTTTTTTGCTTTTATTTCAGGTTAAATTACATTAAATAAATTGCAGGCACAATTTCAACTTAATCAGAGCATTCTGATCTGTACTAACCAACCCCATTCACACCTCAATGATATTACAATCTGAAATTGTTAAGGCAATTCAAGTTGTGGACTTGTTTCATTAAAATGTCTTGCTCTTCTAGTCAGCAGATGAAAAATAGTTGTGAACATTCAGTTGTACAATTTGGTATAAAGACCTTAAGCTTCACATGTTTCACCCTTGTATTTATCTGTCTGCAAATAATAGGACTTGCTTTTCTTTAGGTTTCTTTGGATACACTTTATATGAAAGCTGTTAACCATGTGCTGACAAAAACTCTGAAACCTAAAGTACATAAGCTGGCAAAAGAGGGATGTGTTTCACTGATATCGAAGGAAATATCTGAGACGGTGCACAACATACAGTCTTACATCTTGGCAATCACAAATCCTGAATGGGCTACTGCCAGTTCCCATCGAGTTGCTCAGGAACTTCCAACCGGTAAATTGTACCAAACACCTTGTGCTATAAAGATACATTATGGAATTAACATTGCATATTTTACTGTTTTGTTTAATTCTGTCTTAATCAACAAGATTGATTGGGACCTATTCTCAGGATCTATGCTTTTGATGTTGTATCACCAGCTGATTTAGTCTAGGTATGTAAAGTGCTGTCTTTAGCATAGTGATATATAGAAGCTGTCTTTTATTCCTATTCTTCCCATTCTACCATGTTTCCCCAGACAGATTGTCATATAGGTAAAATAATGTATGTTTAATAAACTGTTTATTTTTAACAACAGATTAATGATAGCTTTTATAACTTTAACATTTATGAAGAACTTGTCAGTCAAACTTAATTTCTTGATTTAATCTGTCTCAATACGTATCAAGCTGTGTCCAGCTGTATCTTGGTTAAACTCTATATGCTCTTCTTATAGGACATGATAAAATCCAAGCCTTGAAATTTTGCCTACAGATGTCTGAAAACTGGTTAAAATCCACAGCACCAGGGGTATTGTTAAAGTTTACACTTCTTTGTCATTATATAATTCTTAAATATAGATTCTTGGACAGGAAGCAGTCATTTGGCCCATCAATTCAGTTCTGTTATGTTTTCATAAGATGTCCAACATGTATTCTGGATTGCAAAGTTTTTGAACTACTTTCTCTTAAGCAGTCACTCAACAGCATTAACATGGTTAAAAAATTGCATCTGATTGCATTAGACTGTCACATAGAAAAGGAGATTAATTGCTGAGGAACATCTCTGCAAGATAAATGTTTGATTCATATCACACTTTTGTGTGATTTTATATGGTGATCTTCAGTTGAAATTCTGTTTGATATATCATTTTAAACTTTTTTTCTCCTTTTTTAATCTCTTTGCATAGATGTTTATTACATTGTTATACCATAATTTCCTGTCCACACTGCATGTGTGTTTGACTGCTGCCAATGCACTTTCCAGGAGAGCACAAAACGTGACTAATTTTGATTGCATTTTACTTTTCTGTGTTTACAAGCAAATTCATTTTTCTGGATCTCAGCTTGGATCTCAGTAACAAAGCAAATTAGAAATAACAAAATCCACATAATTTCTGACAGCAATTGCCCTATCCTTAGCAGTGTGTAACTTTCTTTGACTTGTTAACATATTGGAAAAATACTTGGATCTGATTCTGTCTTTACAATTTCCTTGGGTTGATAATACTATTCCATTCATATTCTGTTAAAACTCTAAGTAATGTTGTAGTATGGAGATAATTTCATGTTTCCTCACTGAAAATACTGGCTGGAGTGACCACTGTTATAGTCCTCACTCCAAACTTGGTTTTCTGTTAAACCAGCTTTCTAGTAGCTATGAAGAATTAATTATTTTAATATGTGTATTATTATTTATGTATTTTTAGAATGATGGCCAGCAAATGAGGCATTTTTGCTTTGTTCATTTTAGTAACAGATTAAAATCTATTTCTTAGGATAATGCTCATCAAAAAGCAGAGGACTCACTAAATAAATTACGAATAGAGTATGAGAATTCAGCAACAGCAAATCTACTGAGAATCCACAATTTAAACTCCCCTGAATACTTGAGATTCATTAAACTGCCAGCTAAACTGATATGCTCATTGTATGAGCACAGCAGCATTGAAGATCGATTAAAGCACCCTACTGCCAGAGATTACCCAGGTTAGTTCTGTTCCTGAAGTAATTTTTTAAATAAATAAATGATACACAAACATGCTGAGCTTGTGTCTTAAAGCTTGTCAATGCAAACTATAGATTTGTCTAGATTCATCCCTGTTCCTTTTGTTCACTTTCCTTATACCCAACCTTACCATCAGGCCTTATTACATGTCATAATCTATAACAGTGACAATAAAATTAAAATAACTTGAGTCACTTTGGTTAAGGATTCATGACACGCACACATTCCTTTAGCTTGACATCAATTACCGGTATATTATATTTATTACCAGTTTAGTTCATTTCTCAGTATTGGAGAAATTGAGATTTCCTTGTATTTTTTCACTTTATTAAATCAGGCATTTGACCATTCCATTGAAAAATAATTTTTAAGTTCCTCTGTGAATTGTATAAAGGACCTTGAAAGGTTTAGTTCCTTTCTCGATAATGGAGAATTTTAAAATTTCTTTGAATTTCTGTATCAATGAATCTGGCTCATTACCCATTTTGCCAAATGCAAATTGCATTATAAATTCATCTGTGCATTACTTTGAATTGTTCATGCAGGTTCAGCATGCTAGTTTATAGAAGACAGTAAAAATATTGGGAATAAGAAAATCCTACTGAATGTAAATATGTTAAATTAAATCCAAGCCATGCATTTTGATACCTGTTATTACCCATACACTTTTGACTTGATGCTGCTAATCCTATTTGAAAATGAAACATTTTATTTACAGTATATTTGACATGTTTACTGAGGGGATTGTTTTATTTTTCAGATATTCATTCTGCAACTAGCGAACTGGCAGAAATAAACAACAGAGATATAAATAAAATCAGATATGCATTGCTGGAAGAATATTTATGTTCTCCCACTCACCCAGATTTGGTAAGTGTGCATCAGTGTAAAGATGCAAATGCAATCTTCACAGATTTTTGGCTTGTACTGCTTTTTTTAAACTAAGTGAGAAGAAGTAATATCCTTTGTTGTGCCGTGAAACCAGAAACAGAGAGACAAGAGACTGCAGATGCTAGAACCTGGGCAATAATCTACTGGGAAAAATCCTGCGTTTTTCAAAAATACGGGGAGACAGCTGGGGATGTGGAAAAATTGATCTCACCTCTCCATACTCAGTACTGATACAGGATTTTGACTTGAAGCGTTGAAAATACAATTCCTTTCCTTCCACAGATGCCGCTCAATCATAAGACAAAGAAGGAGAATAAGCCATTCATCCCAATGAATCTGCTCCGCCATTCCATCATGACTGACCCATTATCCCTCTCAACCCATTCTCCCGCCTTCTCTCTGTAACCTTTGACACCCTTACTAATACCTATGACTTGCCCTCTGCAGCCAACTGTGGCAATGAATTTGAAAGATTCACTAATCTTTGGCTGAAGAAATTCCTCCTCCTCAGTGTTCTAAGTGGATATCCTACTCTGAGGCTGTCCCCTCTGGTCCTCGACTCACCCACTCTTGGAAACATCCTCTCCACATCTACTCTATCTAGATCTTTCAATAGATGATAGATTTCAATGAGATCTCTCCCCCCTCCCCATTCTTCCAAATTCCAGTGAGTACAGGCCCAGAGCCATCAAATGCTCCTCATGTGTTAACCCTTTTATTCCCAGAATCATTCTTGTGAACCTCCTCTGAACCCTCTCCAATGCCAGCACATCTTTTCTTAGATAAGGGGCCCAAAGCTGCTCACAATACTCCAACTATGGTCTGACCAATACCTTATAAAAGCTTCAGCATTACTTCCTTGCCCTTATATTCTAGTCCTCTTGAAATGAATGCTAACATGCATTTGCCTTGAGTTAGTCCTGTTGACGCATTAACATGCGTTAGTCCTGACGAAGGGTCTTGGCCCGAAATGTTCACAG
Source organism: Hypanus sabinus (assembly GCF_030144855.1). NCBI lineage: Eukaryota > Metazoa > Chordata > Chondrichthyes > Myliobatiformes > Dasyatidae > Hypanus > Hypanus sabinus. Next base: position 92,369,050 of record NC_082718.1, read on the forward strand.
TGCTTCTTCCTATAGATGCTGCCTGGCCTGCTGTGTTCCACCAGCATTTTGTGTGTGTTGCATGCATTTGCCTTCCTTGCCACAGACTCAACCTGCAAATTAACCTTTAGAGTATCCTGCACAATGATTCACAAGTCCCTTTGCACCTTTGAGTTTTGAATTTTTTCCATTTAGAAAAAGATCTGTCTTTATTCCTTCCACCAAAGTGCATGACCATACACTTCCCTGCACTGCATTCCATCTGCCACTTCATCATCCGTTCTCCCAGTCCATCTAAGTCCTTTCGTAGACTCCCTGCTTCTTCAGCACTACCTGCCTCTCCATATATCTTTGTATCTTCCGCAAGCATTGTGGTGAATTACATATACCTGTCTGGACACGCCACCCCCTGCTGACTGCTCCTGTGGCTCCTCCCACAGACCCCGGTATAAAGGCGATTGGAGGCACAGCCCCGCCCTCATTCTCCAGCATGTTGTGTGGTGGTCACTTGCTGCTTGTTCTTTCTTCCAGCCAATAAAAGCCTATATCTCGCCTCACGTCTCCGAGAGTTATTGATGGTGCATCAAGCATGGCCATCAATTCCACCATACAAATCATTGACATCTAACCTGAAAAGAAGCAGTCCTAATACCAACACCTACGGAATACCACTTGTTACTGGCTGTCAATCAGAATAGAACCCTTTTATTACCACTCTTTGCCTCCTGCAGTCTAAATCTTCATTCATGCTAGTATCTTTCCTGTGATACCATGGGCACTTACCTTGTTAAACAGCCTCATGTGTGGCACCTTCAAAGGCCTTTTGAAAATCCAAGTAAACATTCTCCACTGATTTTGCCTTTGTCTATGCTGCCTGTTACTTCCTCAAAGAATTACAATGGATTTATCAAGCAAAATTTCTCCTTAAGGAAACCCTGCTAACATTCACCTATTGCAATCATGTACCTCTAAGTACCTTGAAAGCCTCATCTTTAATAATAGACTCCGAAATCTTCCCAACCACTAAAGTGTATTATTTCCTTTCATCAGCCTCCCTTCCTTTTTAAAGAGTGGACTGAATTTGCAATTTTCCAGTCCTCTAAAACCATTCCAGAACCCTCCAGTTGTCCAGCAGAGTATGACACTTGGATTATGGAAAAGTTGCCATGACTTGCCATTTTGACTTGCATTACTACAAATACAGTACATTTCTAGCCTTCCTATACATTCAGTTAATACTTTAAAGAAAACAGTAAGATGCACTTTTGCATTCGTGTTGTTATTTAAAAATGCTAACTGTTCACTAGTGGCTTTATATTTGTGTAAGAGAATTTGGAGTAAGCTTTGGCATCTTTATCTTTTAACCATCTTAAAGTTGCTTGAATGGTCCAGCCATTCTTAATTTAACTTTTCTCCCCTTTCTTTTAGTTAGCTTTTTAGGAATTCCCATTTTTGTTAAAAGTTGTAAAATTTGATTAAGTTCCTATTTATGCTGGCCCCGAGTTTTACATAGGATTATCAGACCAAATAAGCTATTGATTCTTACCCAACAGTAATTTGTATGAATACATTAAATGCTTTTATGTGTTCTGAAATAAAACACATTATCAATTTTTCTATTCCCACTTTGTTGGTGTAAGCAGGAGCCTCAATTGGTAAAAGTCTTATAAGCTCAATGTTAAATTCAAGTGAAATTGTGCAGCATTTCATAAGTTGCTGAAGATATAGATGCTGTTCTTATATAATTATTCATAAGACTTCATAATTTTTGTCTTTATTTCACTCAGTTTGAGTGCAATTATGGTTTTATTCATCTTTGGCAAAATTTTTGTCATATTGGTAACTTTAAGGAAGCTACTTGGATTCTCTATATTTGTAGTAGTAATAATAGACTAATGTAGATTTAATAATTCCTTTGAAAAATATCTTCATTTTTTTCATGTAATTGATAGCTCCTTTCACTTTTCACCCCTCAATCCATGACTACATCACCGATCAGTGTATCCCACAAACAAGTAGAATTGGTTGATATAAGTGTTAGGAAAGCTATTTGCAGTATTCTCAAAGCAAAATTAATGGAAATATAAATTTTGAATGCTTACCATTTATTGCAAGCAGTTATTGTAATAATGGAGGAAACAAGTCATATTTTAACCCCAGGCATGCCCTTACAGTGTTTCGTTTATTTTTTTATTGTTAACATTGAAAAATAAAATCCCTAGTCAGTTATGAACCATGCATGTTCCTGTTGCCCTCTTCTCCACTATTAGTGAGATATGGAGCCCATTAGGTTTATTGCTTCAAAATAATGGAGATAAAAGGAGCTTCAAATGAAACTAAATGGCTTTGTCCCTTATTAAAAATATTCAAAGTAAGATAGGAGTGAATGCATTAATTTTTGAGAAGAATAAAATTTTTTAACTTTGCCAGAAAATTGATTGATGGCTACTTTTTCTTTTTCCTATAAAATTAGATTTATAAGTGGTCTTTAAGTGTGTTGATAAGACTCTCTGATTCCATCTTTGAATTTTATCATAAGATCTTTAATATAAACCATTCATATTTATTGACATAAATCCATTTAGTGTAAAACACATTTAAGATTTTGTTAATTGGGCTTTTTTCTCATTTTAGGACAAAAAGTCACAAGAGATATTCAATAATATACAAGATGATCTGGCACTGATGAGGTAATTTCCTTTTGCTTCTGTTAATATTTCTTTAGGCAGAGTAATTTACTTTGTTTGGCCATGTTTGTTCAAACCAGAATAGTAGAGCTTTGCAATGTAGGGATATAATATTTCCATCCTGCTTATACAGTTGTTTACCATTAGAAATTATGTTAGGGGCAAGTCCAATGAATAAAAAAATCTTAGCCCAATTTAACTTTTGCATGGTCCGTTCTTTATGGTAAAATTCTACTTGTTAAGCATTTTTTCCTGATGGTAATACTACTGAGGTTAACTTTAGTTGATTAAGACATGACTTTTTAAAAAGGATTGGGTAAGAAAGGAATTAAACATGATCTACTCTGAGCTAAATGATAATTTTAATAAGACATTTTCATACTCCCTCTCCGTGACTGGAAAATCTTAAAAGGGACTTAAGATGTTTTTTTTTAATTAAAAAAATTTAAAGGAGGAAATGACCTTGGAGATCTTAAGATATGTATTACATAGAAAAAATGTGAGAATGCTGTCCTTGGACTACAGTTCAGCATTCAACACCATAGTTCCATCCAGGTTCAACAAGAAGCTCAGAGACCTCGGCCTTGACACTGCCTTCTGCAGCTGGATCCTGGACTTCATGTCAGATTGCCAGCAGGTGGTAAGAGTCCACCCCTCTGACTCAATACAGGAGCCCCCCAGGGCTGTGTGCTGAGTCCCCTCCTTTACTCCCTGTATATCCATGACTATGTCACCACCACAGCTCTAATCTATTAATTAAATTTGCCGATGACACTACATTGATTGGCCTTATCTCAAGCAATAACGAGGTGGCCTACAGGGAAGAAATCATCTCTCTGACACAGTGGTGTCAAGAAAACAACCTCTCACTCAATGTCATAAAAACAGGAGCTGGTTATAGATTACAGGAGGAATGGAGATGGGCTAACCCTTGTTGACATCAATGGATCTGGGGTTGAGAGGGTGAACAGCTTTATGTTCCTCTGCATCCACATTACCGAAGACCTCACGTGGTCTGTACACATCAGCTGTGTGGTGAAAAAGGCGCAATGGTGCCTCTTTCACCTCAGACGGTTGAGGAAGTTTGGTTTCAGCCCCCAAATCCTAAGAACTTTCTATAGGGGCACAATTGAGAGCATCCTGACTGGCTGCATCACTGCCTGGTAGGGGAACTGTACCTCTCTTAATCACAGAACTCTGCAGAGAACAGTGTGGACAGCCCAGCACATCTGTAGTTATAAACTTCCCATGATTTGGGACATTTACTAGGGCAGGTGTGAAGAAGAAAGAAAAAGGCCTGTAGGATCATTGGGGGCCTGAGTCACCCCAACCAGAATCTTCTCCAGCTGCTGCCTTCCGGGAAATGGTACCGCAGTATAAAAGTCAGGACCAATAGGCTCCAGCACAGCTTCTTCCACCATGCCAACAGACTCAGTAACTCACGCTGATTTGACTGTACTCTATATTACATTGACTGTTTTATTTATTATAAATTACTATGATTACATTGCACATTTACAAACGTAGATGGAAACATAATGTAAAGATTTTTACTCTTCATGTATGTAAATTCATGTATGTATGTTTAAATACCGATGAAACTTGCATCATATTCCCATAATGGAAACCTGCCCTACAGAATTTACAAATCATCTTCCAAAAATTTGTGGTGAGTAACTTGTGTGAAAAAAAATATATAAGCAATGTTATTTTCAACTCTAGTTTCTTAACACATGCACAGATGACACAGTTTTGTGATTTACAAAATGGTGTTACTGAGAGTTTTCTAGGAGTGTGACCACTCTTTCCTCACCCCTCAAAAATTGCTCTGTTAATCAATTATTTACTATTCAAAAATCTAGTTGGGTGCATCTGGATTCCCTATCCACATTTAAGCAATGGCTAACATTGAACAACATTGCATCTTTATTTCATGTCTCAAGCCAAATTAGATTAACTTATTTTCTTAAATTGGACATAATAGTTTAAAAATTTTTCATAACATTTGTTTTACTAGCGTTAATGCTCTAATAGTGTTTTATTTTTTTTCTTGGCAGAGCTATCTACCTACTTCAAGCATACCCAGTAGACCATAGTGCAAAGTTACTCTTTGCTGTTGCTACAGGTTCATCTTCTGTACGTGTCTCCATAATATTTAGAATTGTAATTAGAATCACATTGTTGTTTGGAACTACTTGATTTAAAAATAAGTTTAAATGAAAATCAAAATAGCCAACATATATCTGCCTTTTTCTACAATTTCGTTTATTTTGTATGAGGAAGTGCTGTTGTCTCAAAAGATTTTGCAAACAGATTATGGATACTTTATATTGAAAGAAAAATAACTAATGGTTCTGTTTATGGGATAGCAACTAAGAGATTCTAAGTGTCTCTCAGTGCAATATTTGGTTGTAATTCAGGGTTATTTCGAGTTTTATGCATAGTGACATATCACACTATCAGGAGATTAGCACACAAGAAAGAAATAAAGTTGATATTCTTTAAGTCATCAATGAATGAAATAAAAAAGAAAATAAAGCGTGTATTCTGGACATTGTATTGTTAAGAATATTTTCTTATTAAGAACTAATAGTAATTTTAACTTGATGTTTTATTTTCCCTGGGAAACTAGTTTGTAGTGCTATGTTATTGATGGGGAATCCACAGGAAATGATCTGCTACTGACTACTAATGAAACACAAGAGCTTAAGCTAACTTATAACCTCTAATTTTTCATGTTAATATTGTTTTCAGTGTCATGCTTGTTGAATAGACATATTTCTGTTATTTTTCTAGCCTTTCAGTGGTGCTCAAATAACATTTGCCCATAGACGCCGTGCTTTGCAGTGTCTTCTTCATGTTGCAGACAGTGAGACCATATTAAATGTCAGTCAGAAATCCATTCAACAAGTCAAGTAAGTTGCTATAAGTTATTTGATAAATGCTTATTAATGAAACTTACAATTCAAACAATTAGCATTCCTCTGCATAGAATTTAGAAAAATATATTTCCAAGTTGTTACAGGTCTTGTATTTTCCATTTTTGTATGGTTCAGAGCCTGCAATTCTAAAATATGTTGCCAGTTAAGCAAAAATTTTTTGAAAATGTGAAATTTTTCCTCCTCTTCTCGCAACCAAGTATTTGGCTTAATGGGTAAATGTGCTGTCATTTTGGTATTGAATATTTCAGCTTGAAACTTCCCAATTTTAGCTTGGGTCTTTGTGAGATTAGTTTTATACCATGGTAGGTCTAAGACGGCCATCAGATTTATATGATCCACGATCCTACCTCGTCATTTGTCTTTTGCACTATTTATTTTTGTAACTTGTAGTAATGTTTATGACTTACACTTAACTGCTGCTGCAAAGCAACAAAATTCATGACATATGTCAGTTAGAATAAATCTGTTTCTGATTCTTTTAGGCTTTACTTGAAGTATTGCATTTATTTGGCTGAATTTGAAATCTTGAATATACCATACACTGTTGAATCGTTCCACAGCAGTCCCAAGGAAGGCATGATCAAAGGTTTATGGAAGAACCACAACCACGAGCCAAAAGTTAGTACAAAAATTTGTGCATGTTTAATGAACATAAAATGCAGCATCTCTCCTAATATTCTGCCTAGAAAATATGTCTTTGGTTTGTATTATTTATCTGTCACATGATGTATTTATACTTAGTTCCCTGATCTTTCTAAGAACATCATGTCAGACACCAGCACAAATGATAGAAAGAATTGATGCTTCATAAAACCTTCTGTACATTCTAAAGCCTTTTAGGAGGTGAATTACAGTCCCCCACTTACTGTGGAAGTATTTTGCTTCCAAACTTCCCTGAATTTTTTAGTATCAAATTATTGAGCTCTCTGCCAGGAAAAATAGGTCTGTCCTCTGCAGTATGGGTAAGCCTCTCATGACTATATGCATTTCAATTACATCTCCCTTTCTTGATTGCAAAGAAAGCATCAATTCTAGTCAGCTGCTAAGTATGATTCTCCATTCTGGACAACGTCCCTGCATTTTTTTTAGATTGAATTTCACTTGTAAATTCTGTCCCCACTTGACTGTTCAATGATATTTAGACATTTTTATCTAGCAACCACACTGCTGACTTTGGTGTTGGCAAACCTTTTAATCATTGCTCTTAAATTCAAGTTCAGGTCATATATATCAAAGAAAGTGTGGGCCCAATATTGATCACCACAGAACCCAATTTCACATACCTTTCCAATCACTAAAACTCCCACTTATCATTAACATTTCCCGTTAAACCATTTTTTAAGCCAGACTGGCTAATGCCATTGGATTTTAATGGACATTTAACATTTAATATCCTCCTTGTCAATCTTAGTCAATACCTTAGTAAAATCCACAAAGGGTCCATCGAAAGCACTCTCCACATCACTCACTTCAAAATAACAAAAAAACTGAATCTTGATTAACATGTGCCCCTCAGAATACTCTTTTATGTTGTTCCTCAGAATCCTTTCCAATAGCATTAAGATCGACTGACACTGTATCACTTTCTTTTCCAAGGATACAGCCCACTCACTCAATGCTGTATTTGAAGTTGGTCAAAGATCTTTGAAAAATTATGGACCTATTATATTTCCTGTCTTGTTTTTTGCATCTGGCATTCATTTTATCTAGCACTGGTAATTTATCCACTTTTAAAGATACTAGACCCTCTTGTGCATGCTTTGTGCATTACAGTCGGCTCTCCTTATCCGCAGGGGATTGGTTCCAGGACCCCTCGCAGATACCAAAATTCACAGATGCTCAAGTTCCTTATTTAACATGTATCATGAGTCTTTAGGACTCAGCAGAACCCCAGACTTTATTTAACATCTCTCCGTGTGGTGGGCATTAGGACCTTGCGGCGCAGCTCTGAATCCACAGTGTTTCTGTTCATGAAAATAGTCACGATCACGATTGAAAATAAGGTGGAAGTAATAAAACGATTGGAAAAAGGTGAAACGCCGATGGTCATTGGAAAAGCGTTAGGCTACAGTCAGTCAACGATCGGAACAAATTTAACAGAGAATGTGAAAGGCCCTGCCCCGATGAAAGCTACAATTATTACTAAGCAACGCAGTGGTTAAATTATTGAAATACGTATGTTTCTTAAATGTTTTATATGCATAGAAAGGTAAAATATGTACTATATACTAAGAAAAACGTTTGACTAACTGAAGCTAAATAATACCAGATCTACCTGTTCCAACTTCAAATCTGACTTAAAGATGGACTCAGGAATGGAACTCATTCATAACCCGGGGACTGCCTGTACTTTTAAGTAATTTCTAGATTACTTATAATACCTAATACTATGTAAATAGTTGTTATACTGTATTGTTTAGGGAATAATGACAAGAAAAAATAGTCTGTATATGGTCAAGCAACGAGTGCAGGAGAGGGAACTTCTGGGTTTCCCCGATCCGCGGTTGGTTGAATCCGCTCATACGGAATCCACGGATAAGGAGGGCCGACTGTATATTGTTACGTACCCCGTAACTGGGTCACTTACCAGCAAAGATAGAGAGGTCCGTTGAAGTCTGATGGTACTATTTTTAACAGTATTTACTGATAAAAATACACAAAATTAATATCAATGCAAACATATAGATAATATACGTCGTCAATACTAAATCTAAAAGTGTGGGTATAATAATAATCAATAAAAAATAGCTCTATCGTTGTCTAGGGGATAATGTATTGTCAGATGGAAATATAAAAGTCACTCAAGTTCATTCAAGCTGCAGCTTTTTGGTTGGAGAGAAAGATGGTTTAACTTGCCCATTCCTTTTATGATGTCAATCCTTCGAGAGTCGTTGGGGGCTGATTTCCCCTTTGTGGTTAGCTAAAGCCGTGCTTCCATGGTAAAGGCCCACCAATTCCGAGGCAAATGGAAAAGGACGCATGTGGGCTTTTCCACCGGCTTTCGCTATTACGCTGTTACGGGAGTTCTAGCTTTTCTTCTGGTGCATCTAAAGGAGCTGTTCCCCAGACCCTCTTTTATCCTGACTCACAAGGTCTCAGATGTCAATCAGGTTGGGATGATGCAATCCCTCCACCAACCCCCCCCCCCCCCCCCCCCGGTTCATTGCCTGGGGGCTTCGATGAATTGTACAGTATTCAATATACAATTCCGTCTCCAAGAGACAATAGCCGTTATCAATGGTTCCGCCTTTCGGAGGCCGGGACACATTCCAAACTCTTTGTGGATTCTGCATGTCTTTCTCTCATTTCCTGGGTCTCCTGACCTGACTTAATAGTGATCTTGCGATTCTCAAAAAGGAGGGTGCCATGGGTGTAACAATATGAATTACCTCATTCTTCCACTTTAATATCAATGTCTGTATTACTGAGGCCCCTCTCAGCTCGGAAGATGAATAGCTCATATTCTGTCTGGGTAGCCTGCAACCTGACTGCATGATCACTGATTTCTTTAACTTCCAGTAATTTCTTCCCCTTCTCCCTCCTCTTTTTCCATTCCCCATTCTGGCTCCACTTTTGAGTCTTCTCCACGCCTGCCCTTTATCACCTCCTGGTGCCCTTCTACCTTCCCTTTCTCCCATCAGATCAGATTCCTTCTCCAGCACCTTACCTTTTCCACCTTTCACCTCCAAGCTTCTCACTTCATCCCTTCCTCTCCCACCTGCTACTTTACCCCTCATCTGGTTTTACTATCTTCTAGCTTGTACTCCCCCATCTTCTTTTTCTGGCTTCTGCCCCTTTCTTTCCAGTCCTGATGAAGGATATTGGCACGAAATGGCGGCTCTTTATTCCTCTGTGTAGATACTGCTTGATCTGCTGGGTTCCTCCAGCATTTTGTATGTGTAACTTCAACTGTATGTGTTATTCTCACTCTTTCATGAAGACAGATTCAAGGTATCAATTTTGAACAATGACTGTCTTCTGTCTTAATCATTTTGATCTCGAGCAGGACTAACTCCTTGCTGTGCTTTTCTTTCACATTTTAATTCCTTAATTATGCCTTTCAATATATTTTCTATTCACCACCTTTTACTTACTAAATACTTTTTGTTGAAATGTTTTTGTTGCTCTTGAATGTTTGTTATAGTTTATATTTTCAATGTTTTACTTTCAATGTTTGCCATAAACTTCCTCAGTATAAAGATTGAGATATGGGATTTCTGTCTTTTATTGTATACATATTTGGCCTGAGCACCTACTTTCTCAATCTCCTCTCTGAAGCTGATTTTCTTTCAAAAAGCTGTTTTCAGTTCACTTTTGCTAAATAGTTTTCTCAACCTGGTAAAAATGGGCTTTTATAAATTGAAAACTTTTGCATCTGTAGTGTTCCATTACATCCAACTGAATTATGATAATTGCTTTTATATTACTCCTCCATTGCCACACTTTTCATTTACCTATGTTCATTCCCTAAACATTATACTAGTATCGGCCCAACTCCTGAGCCCTAGTAATCTGTCAAAAATATTGCTTTGCTCCTTTCCTCTCCAAATTGACAATTTTAATGTTCCTTTGAAAATGCTAGGTAGAAATATAGATTTTATTCTTAATTATTTAAATATCTGCACTACTTAAAACAAAGATTTTTTATTATATCCATCGTAAAGAAAACATGAACAATAATGAGAGCTTTGAACGCTTTGGAACCTACTCTGCTATTAATTAAAGTCATGACGATCTATTTTTTCTCAATGAACCCATTTACCCACGATTCCTGAATTTCAAGAGTCTTTCTCAACTTTGGGCATATTAATGTGTCTGAACATTCAGCTCTTTAATGGCAAATTTCAAAAATTCTCATCCCTAAGAAAAGAAGCTCCTCCTTAGTCTTAAATGGGCATTGCTTTATCCTGAGTTTGTAATTCCCAGTTCCTGGAAATTATGTGCATTTATATATGATAAATGTTTGCTTGTTAGTATGTTAGTTATTTAGACAGATATTTTAAGAGCATCGTAATAACATTTAGGCACTGACTTCTTCAGAAACTCTAATAGTAAACAACATTTTTTTGTTATTCAAAGGCTGTTAGATTGATTACTGAATTGAGCTTGGAGTACAAGGTGTATGACCCACAGCTATGGAATGGAATACTTCAGAAATTACTGGCTTTTAATATGGTGAGTGATTAATACAGCCAATTCTGTGTGCATTCATATCCAAAAAAAGTAAAATGCATTTATGGAGTCACATGGCATGGAAATAGGTTCTCTTGCTCATTATGACTATGCTAGCTGTTTTTGTTTTATTTATTGAGATATAGCGCAGAATAGGCCTTTCTGGCCCTTCAAGCTGCACCGCCCAGCAACCTCTGATTTAATCCTAGCCTAATCAAAGGACAATTAACCTATCAATCAGTGCATCTTTGGACTGTGGGAGGAAACTGTAGCATCTGGAGGAAACCCATGCAGTTACAGGGAGAACATACAGACTCTTTATAGACAGCAGTGTGAAGTCTACACTGACCCCATTTCCCACATTCACTTATTTCAAGTGGTCATCTAAATACTTAAGGGAATATTTGGGATTCAATATCAGCTTGTATTTACGTACATATTAAGATGAAGAAAATGTTTACAAAGAAAAGGTCATAGAATCATACAGAAATAAAGAACTGAAACAGTCCCTTTGGCCCAACTGTTCAAGCCAACCACAATATCCTCCTTGCTGCTCCCAGTTTCCTGCATTCGGCCCATAACCCTCTAAACCCATCTCCTCCATGCATGAATCCAAATGTCTTACTGAAGTCTCTTTAAACAAAATTCACAGCCGCAAAAGTCATTGATTCCCTTAGTTAACCTCTTTTAAAAAAACTCCAAATGATTTGTCAAACATGGTCTTCAACACACAAAACCATGCTGACTACTCCCAATCAGGCCTTAACTATCCAAGTGATAGTAGATCTTGTTTCTAATATTTTCTTTAGTAACTTCCCTAAAACTGGAATTGGTCTCGTTGACGTGTAGCTCCTTAGCCTGTCCTTGCTACCCTTTTTTAACAATGGAAGAACATTAGCCATCATCTGGTCGAGTGGAACTTTACCAGTGGCTAACGATGAAACAAAAACTCTACAAGGACTAAGGTGAATTCTTCCTTTACATCCCAGGGATGCACTTAGCTAGGCCCTGGGGATTGGCCCACTTTAATGTGTTTCAAAGCTGTAAATGTGCACATGATTCAAGACCTCAAAGCCCATTTATTTGGCATCTATCATATTCTCCTTAGTAAACACTGAGGAGAAAAGGACAAAAAAAAACTGGCAATCTCCTGCAGTTCCATACACAGACAGTCCTGATGGTCTTCAAGAAGACTTGGTCTCTGCCTAGTTATCCATTTACTGTTAATATAACTGAAGGACCTCCTGGGACTTCATTAACCCTACCTACCAAATCTACCTGGCACCTTCTCTTTGCCCTCCTGATTTCTCTCTTAAGCCAGGCATAAACTTTTATTTATATTCCTTAAAAACTCATTTGTACCCTGAAAGTGACTTACGGTTTTTTTCCTGATGCAGCACGTTAGGATTCATGCACTCTGCTGTGCATCTGTGGAAGGATGTGAGTATGGATGTGCATAGTACAGTTCTCTTCAGCCTCCTCAGAAAGTAGAGGTGTTAGTGAGCTTTCCTGATTGTATCAGATGTGTTCCGGGACTATGAGAGGTTGCGCAAGGTGTGCACTCCAAGGGGTTGAAACTGCTTGGAGTGTGAGTGTGAGTGGCCCAAGTCTTCCTGAAGTTGATAACGCTTTTTTTTGTCTTGTTGTCATTAAGGAAGAGGTTATTCCCTTGGCACCTGGCCTCAAGCTCTGCCACCCCTTCTGTGGGCCATCTTGTTATTGGTGATGAGCCCCACCACTGTCATGGTTGTCGATATTTATTGTTTTTTCCAAAGTACTGAAGCAAGTTATGGAATACTTTAACAAGTTTGAGTTCGGAGGTTCCAAACGCTGTCATTATATTGCTTTAATACTCTTTAAAATATATTTTACAACACTAAGTATGTACTTTTGTTTAAACCAAATATAAGGTTTTGTTCTAAATTTCAATATTTGTTTGTTATAGACTAACTACTTGAGCAAAGTTTTATTAGCACTTACTGCATTACACTCTCTGTGGCAGGTATGTATGAATTTTGCTTTGCATTGTGGATTTTTGATCATCTCTAGCCACATTAAGATTAAACACCAATAAGAGTCCAATTGACTTCTTCACTTGGCATCTGATGAGATCATTCGTTTATGTATGTGAAAAATAAATTGGTAATGCAGTTGCAAATGTTCACAAACCGTGACATCAATTTTTCAGTCATCTTTTGTGTTCTGTTCCAGCTCTGTTAAAACTCTTAGAAACAAAATTATGAGAAATTTTAAAGGTCAATGAAGAAATGGCTGTGATGTTAAAACAAGTTTTATTTGTCTGCTGTGCAGAAAAGTCTGAGGGTTAATGACAGTAAGAACTAAAATCCCCATTAAAGAGCTTTTACTGTATAGTTTAAGGATACTAAAATGGCATGTCTGGGTTTCCAAGGAAATTTGATAAGGTGCTTCAAAGGGCTGTTACATTATATGAGATTGGGGCATGAGAGAATAATGATTAAAGCATGGGTACTAGTGGGGTGACACCACCAACATTAGCACGGGATCTTGGCTCCATAATTTTATATTAATGGCTGGACGATAGGCTTCTGCACATTCAAGGTTACTTGTGACGCAAAATAAGGTGAAAAGTAAGCTGTGAGGAAAATACAGAATGCTTGCAAAGGAAATTGAGCTTAATTAAGAACATCAGAAATGGAAGCAGGAGTGAGCCATTTGGCCACATGTGCCTGCATCCCCATTAAATAAGATCATGCTGACCTTTTGTTACAGTCAGTTTTCCTGCATTATATTCCTTGATTCCCTAAATACCTAGAATCAATCAGTTTCTATCATGATTTGTACTGCGAGCTGTTCAGTGTCCACAGACCTTTTGGATAAAGAATTCCAAAGATTTCTCACCTTTCAGGTAAAGAAATTTCTATCATATCTTTGTCCTGAATGGCGAACCTCTTTGCCTGAAACCATAAACCCTGGTTCTCACCAGTCAGGGGAAACTTCAACTCTGCATTCACACTGTAAAGCCATATTAGACTTCGGTACGTTTTCATGAAATCATCTTTTTATTTAAACATGAGGGTATAGGCTTGGTGTGCTTGACCTTTCCTCTAATGGTAGAACTGCCATTCTATGAATTGGTCAGGTGAACCTTCAGTCCATGCCCTTCCTTTGTTGTATATCTTTCCTTGGGTAAGAGACCAAACAGGTACACAGTATTCCAGATGTGGATTCACCAGGATGCTCTGGAATCAAGATGTGTCTACTCTTGAATTATGATCCTTTTGTAGTAAAGTGCAACTTCCACTTCTGAATTGTACAAAGACACCCATGTACTTCTAAATACCAATGCCATTCAATCTTACAGCATTTTATGAAAAAAAACTCATCCTTCCTCGACTTTCCACATAATATTCCACCTGTCTTTATCTATTATTCTGAAGTTTTTTGTATCATGTAAAAACTTGATGCATTACACTTGTTCTCTCATCTGAATAATTGATACTGGTTGTGAACAGTATTTTGACAATGACTGCACCCTCCCACCATTGTTTTTGCTGTTTGGATGCTTGTATATAATGCTCATCAGGCTGATGTTTGATTTAATAAGCTCAGATCCTTATTCTCCACTAACTTTATTATTGTGGCTATTCCTCCTCTATATCCACTTTGTGTGCCTCTTCTAAAAGTCGTGTATCTTAGCATATTTAGTTCCTATCTTTATCACTTACAATAAATAGATTATACTCACTCATTTCTATTTGTTCCATTTATTCATCCACCTAATATGAACTCAATCTATTCTCACTCACCATAACTGTTTGTGTTATCCAATTGATGGTCATGGATGTGTTAAATCTTCTGTCCATGTTCTTGGAACAGCCTGTGGTTTTTCTCTTGCAAGCACAATTATTTTTCTGCTTTCATTTACCCTTGTGCTCACCTTACTCTTAATTTTTTCTCAAAATCCAAAGTGAAAGGAAGGATCAATAAAGTACTAATGAAGATCTGCCAGGCAATGTTGGCAAATGTTAATTCTTCCAGCTCTGAGTGAAGCTTGACAATATCAATACCTCCTATTTTCAATTTCAAAGGAAAGCTTCTTTCTTTATGTTACAAACTCTTAAATGTTCTGATTAGCAATAGAAGTACTGCTTTTTTTCAGCCATTGTTGAAAAGTAAATTTATTTTGAACAGATCCCCAATTTTACCAGGGCATGGCGCAATGTGATACTTGCACCTTTCCTTTCAGGTAAGAAGATTTTCTTTTGAAATACAATTGGAGATGCAATTGTTAGAATCAGCCTTTTGAAGTTATTTTACAGATGCTGGAACATAGGCTCTAGTGTGTTGTTAATGTGTTAATTTTAGTACAAAATATATTAGTTCTCAAAATCAATTTGAGCAAGTGAAGATGAAGCTGTACTTATGAGTGGTGTAGTAAAATCATGAAGTGTTCATCTCCATTTGTGGGGTAAGGTAAAGACAAGACTCGGTTCTGAGCCCTTTAGATTTACATAAGCTGTTAAGGCATTGGAGTTGGCATGGTGGTTGGGTGTTGTCTATTGACTTGGGCAATGTGACAAGTCATGGTAAATAACTTTTTTTAAAAAATCACTTGTTTTATGCTGCAGCATCCAATATTGACAGCTTGCATGACCATGGTACACTGAAATGCAATGTTGTACTAAGAAATATGTAAGACATTACCAAAAATAAGAAGGGAATGCACTTTCCCTGAGAGATCCCATATTAAATTTGGCTTAATGCTTTGCGTGGCCTGAGAATCCAGAAGTTGAACGAGGCAGCCAATCGGCTCTGCTGGTCTGATAAACTTGTACTTATCTCAGCCATGTTTATCACTTTGCATGATGTGTTATGACTATTTAATAAACAAAATATCTTTCAGAGGCTTTCTTAATGTACTTGGCCTTCAAATTTTTAGAAGTACCATTAAAACTGAGACTACTTCCTGTTCTGAAAACATGCAGCTTTGAAATTAAATATGCACTTTCAATTCTTTATCCAGCCTCGTGTCCACCAAACCCAAAACAATTGAAGGCTTGTTATGATTCATTTGTACTCTTGATCAAGTAAGTGCTACCAAATAAAAATCATATATTATGCCTCATTACAAATTAAGTTTTTTTTAATCCCCATTTTAATGGCTTAGCAAAAAAGTTGTCATCAAAGTAAAGATTTGGACTAAACTTTGGAGTTTATGTGGTGTTTATGGAGCCTGCCCATTCGTATACAGTGGGGAAAAGTCTATTTGGAATGAACAGATTTAAAACAAATGTCTCTAGGGCTATTAGTTATGCAGTTAATTACAGTGATGCTAACAAGGGCTTAATTTACAGATAGGCTTGTTACTATTACAACCTGGAAAACATGTTCACTAACAATTTTTCCCGAAGCATTTTTTTTCTTGCTCATCAGCTATCTAAAATTAACATCTATTTTTTCTCTTGCCTTTTTTGGGAATTTCAGCAAAGACACTCATACACTATATGTTCATATTTACGGTGCCTATAAAAAGTATCCCTGCCACCCCCCCGCAACCCTGAAGGTTTCATGTTTTATTGTTTTACAACATTGAATCACAGTGGATTTAATTTTTTCTCTGACACTGATCAACAGAAAAAGTTACTTTCTTTTGTCAAAGTGAAAACAGATCTCTACAAAGTGATTTCTCATCGGGGAACGTACGTGTCCCAAAGGGGTGTTTGGGGAAATGGAGATCGTCGTCAGGGGCGTTCAAGATTTGGAGAGGGGGTGCTGTAAACAGCACCCTAACTAGAGGCATGAGGCTGGACCAACTGTTAGAGCAGGCATTTTTGGGGGAAAAAAAGATGAGACACTGGTGCACAGGAAGAACCATAACTCTGCAGGCGGTGAGCACTCATCGTCACACATCTGGAATTCGGCAATTGATCCGACCTTACCAACAGACAAAAGGGATGCATAATTTAGCTCAGTGGTTCCCCTTGACTTGTGGCATGGAACAAGTTCATGCAATTTAACAGTTGTTAACTCAAGTACACCCGCTCAGCTTTCTCTACAGATCTACAGAAAATAGGTCAAGGAACAATACAGTACTGGCCAGAACCAAACAGTAAATTAGAGCCAATCAATGTAACCGCAGACCCCAAGGATTTCTCTTGAAGTTTTCAAAGAGACCTCTGCTTCAAATGTGCAGTCAAGAACTGTCTCTGGGAATTATGGCGGTGTTAGCTGTGAGGAGGATTCTAAGAGGATGCAGGGTGACTTGGACAGGTTAGGTGAGTGGGCAAATTCATGACAGATGCAATTTAATGTGGATAAATGTGAGGTTATCCACTTTGGTTGCAAGAACAGGAAAACGTTATTATCTGAACGGTGGCTGATTAGGAAAAGGGGAGGTGCAACAAGACCTGGGTGTCATTGTACACCAGTCATTGAAGGTGGGCATGCAGGTACAGCAGGTGGTGAAAAAGGCAAATGGTATGTTGGCATTCATAGCAAAAGGATTTGAGTACAGGAGCAGGGAGGTTCTACTGCAGTTGTACAAGACCTTGGTGAGACCGCACCTAGAATATTGTGTGCAGTTTTGGTCCCCTAATCTGAGGAAAGACATTCTTGCCATAGAGGGAGTACAGAGAAGATTCACCAGATTGATTCCTGGGATGGCAGGACTTTCATATGAAGAAAGACTAGATCGACTAGGCTTATACTCACTGGAATTTAGAAGATTGAGGGGGGATCTTATTGAAATGTATAAAATTCTAAAGGGATTGGACAAGCTAGATGCAGGAAGATTGTTTCCAATGTTGGAGATGTCCAGAATGAGGGGTCACAGTTTAAGGATAAAGGGGAAGCCTTTTAGGACTGAGATGAGGAAAAACTTCTTCACACAGAGAGTGGTGAATCTGTGGAATTCTCTGCCACAGGGAACAGTTGAGGCTGGTTCATTGGCTATATTTAAGGGGAAGTTAGATATGGCCCTTGTGGCTAGAGGGATCAGAGGGTATGGAGAGAAAGCAGGTACAGGGTTCTGAGTTGGATGATCAGCCATGATCATACTGAATGGCAGTGCAGGCTCGAAGGGCCGAATGGCCTACTGCACCTATTTATGTTTCTATGAGACCTTGCGTGATTGGTCAATCATGCTAATTGGAATAGTTTAAAGGTAGCTTGCTGAACACTGGCTCTATCCCGATTAACATTCAGATTCTAATCTGAAATTCCTTTCACTGCCACTACCATAGTTCCATCTGTGTCAACTCGCTGCTGTTGTCAACATCCGATAGGCATTCCCAGTTAGTGTTAATTTTTAAAATTTTAATTTAGCCCTGTTAATGATCGATAAATACATATGGCACAATCTCTGAGTGAAGGCAGTGATGCATTAAATTTTAATCCTGCTAAGAAACTGTAACTACAGAGAGTGAGTCAATACAATGTTACATACCTGGAGTATGGTTTTATTCCACTCCTATCAGATCAGTGACGCTCCACATGTCTTACTTGTAATACTGTACTGTATAATGAAGCCATGACACCATCAGATTACAGGAACTCTTCTGTAAAAGACACCCTGAAAAGGCTATTTTGTGTTATTACTTAGTTCCAGAAGACAAATGAAGCATTTGAAAAGCATCGCATGCGTGAGTCATTTGCCAAGAAAGCTAAAAATGACCTTGATAGTGGTCTCATTGTTTCTTATAACTTTTCCAAAATGATGGCAAAGTATGGAAAATATCATACATTTGGTGAAAGATTAATAATGCCTGCTGTGTCAGAAGTGTTCACAACTGCCCTCAAAATGGATACCTGTATTTTAAAATCAATTCTTCTGAGTAATAATTCTGTAGCTTGTTGTATTGACGAAATGAGTGAAGACACTGAATATCAACTATACACAGAGTTTGGGATACAACTGGATGAGTCAACTGTGCGAAAGAATGAGGCATATATAAGGTTGATCAAAAATGGAAAAGTTTATTAGTGAAATTCTCTTCTGTAAAAGAATTTAAAAGAAATATCAACAGAGAATCAATCTATGGCTAGCTCAAAATGTTTATTGAGGATAAAGGTATTCCGATTAGGAACATGATTTCTTGTACAACAGATGGAGCACCAAGGGTCTCGGCCTGAAAATCCACTGTACTTTTTTCCATAGATGCTGCCTGGCTTGCTGAGCTCCTCCAGCATTTTGTGTATGTGTAGCTTGGATTTCCAGCATCTGCTGATTTTCCCTTGTTTACAAAATGAAGAGGCTGTGTTTTAAAACTAATATGCAAACGAGTTCTCATAGTTGGTGATGAGCATCTGCACTATTTCAGAGGGTTGTGGAGATGAGGTTACTGGGCATACTTAGAGAGTAGATATTTCTTCGAAAGATTGGGAATTGAGATCTACTGAGAATTGAGTGATTAAGGTCTGGGGTAGATCATCTCTGATCATGTTCAATTGCAGGGCAATATTTTGATGTCCAAGGTGACCTATTCCTGTTCCTATTTTCTGCAGTTTGTGTTCTTGAAGTGGTTCTACATTATCAAAGATGTCATTGTTGTGATAAAATATTGGGTCACATTGTGCTGGTCCCAGTCTACTAATTGTTCATGCATACCTGATCTAACTGGAAGCAGAAAAAGAGGATGAATTGTACTGGTACTCCACTTTGTACCTCAGCTTTGAGCATCAAAATACAAAAATGCTTGCAAGTGCTCATGCATTTCTCCTGCTTTCCAGCCCATCAGCTTCATATCTTCAAAATCCACACCCTTTAAGTTTCTGTTAAGGATTTTAATTATTTGAATTTTTTTTATTAACAAGATTAATTGTAAACCGTGACAAGTTTCATTTCTTAAGGAACAATCACTTACTGCCATTGCCTGCCACAGGCCTGAAATCACTCTTGAAATCAACAGGGTATTGTTTCTTACACCAAGTTTATGTGGCATAGGGACTAATTGGCATTTTCCCCAGCCTGATGTTAATGAATTGCAGTTGGGCTGGCTGCGCCTTTAGAATGTAAGTGGAATACAGTAAGTATCATCTAGTATATCTTAAGAATCAGGCTTGTTATCACTACCTATGTCATGAAGTTTATTGTTTTGTGGTAGTGTTACAGTGTAAAACATAACAGTTGCTATAAGCTACAAAATAAATAACTAATGCAGAAGACGAATATCCAAGTAGTGTTCATGAGTTCATGGATCTTTCAGATATCTGACGGTGGAGGGGACGAAGCTGTTCATAGAACATTCAGTGTACATCTTCACGCTGTGCCACTTCCTCAATGGTAGTATGATGAAGCAGGCATGAACCAGATGGCGAGGGTGTTTAATGATGGATGCCTCTTTCTTGAGGGCACTACCTCTCTTAAGATGTTCTTGATGGTGGGGAGGGTTCTACCCATGATGGAACTGCTAGTCTACAACCCTCTGTTGCCCCTTGCAACTCGTGCTCCATACCTGACTGGTACAATCAGAAAGCTCTCCACAGTACATTGTAGAAAGTTGCTAGAGTCTTTGGTGACATAACAGATCTCCTCAGACTCATAATGAAGTAGAGCTGCTGATATGCCTTCTTTGTGATTGCATCAATGTATTGTGCCCAGGGTAGATCCTCTGAGAAGTTGATGCCCAGGAACTTGAAACTGCTATCCTTTTCCAATGGTGACCCCTCAATGAAGAACAGAAATATCTGAAAAACCCAGTAATTTAGATAACATCAGAAGGAAGAGAATAACTGCATCAGTACTGGCTATTTCAGACAAAAACAGTAAAGGCTGGTACCTAAAATTGTTGAATTCAAGTTGATTCCTGAGGAAAATCTGCAGCTTTCCTTTAGCATATTCTGTGCTTTTGTTGGAACTGAAGAAAGAGGGTAAAGAGCAACATCAGACTGAGAGCAAGACGGTGAATGAAAGCGGAGTGGAAGCTCTGGGTCACTACTGCAAGTTTGTAGGTCTCTGAGAAAGAGGAGTCCACATTGCAAGTACTAAATAAATAAATTGCTGCATCATCTGTAAAGAATTTTTGGGCCTCTGGATGCAGGGAATGGAAGAGGTAAAAGAACAGGTTCAAGTTTATTGTGGTCTTTGGTTTATTGGGATCCTTCTTGCTGACGATCAACACAGGCGCACCTCAGGGGTGTGTGCTTAGCCTGCTGCTCTACTCTCTATATACACATGACTGTGTGGCTAGGCATAACTCAAATGCCATCTATAAATTTGCTGACAATACAACCATTGTTGGTAGAATCTCCACAAGAGGGTGTACAGGAGTGAGATATGCCAACTAGTGGAGTGGGGCCACAGCAACAACCTGGCACTCAACATCAGTAAGATGAAAGAGCTGAGTGTGAACTTCAGGAAAGGTAAGACAAAGGAACACCTACCAATCCTCAGAGGGATCAGAAGTGGAGAATGTGAGCAGCTTCAAGCTCCTGGGTGTCAAGATTTCTGAGGATCTAACCTGGTCCCAACATATCGATGTATGCGGGGTGATTGATAAGTTCATGGCCTATGATAGAAGGAGTCAATTTTAGAAAACCTAGCACATTCATTTTTCAACATAGTCCCCTCCTGCATTTGCACACTTAGTCCAGCAGTCATGGAGCATATGGATCTTGGACCTCCAGAAAGTGTCCACAGCAGGGGTGATTGATAAGTTTGTGGCCTAAGGTAGAAGGAGATGAGTTATACAGCTCTCGTTACATGCACATGCAGGTCAACTCTTTGAGTGATTATGCAGAAAGTTTGAAGTTAATAACTCATCTCCTTCTATCTTAGGCCATGAACTTATCAATCACCCCTGATGGGACTATGTTGAAAAATAAATGTTCTAGGTTTTCTAAAATTGACTCCTACCTCAGGCCACAAACTTATCAATCACCCCTTATAGTTATAAAGAAGGCAAGACGGCAGCTATACTTTATTAGGAGTTTGAAGAAATTTGGCATGTCAACAAATATACTCAAAAACTTATATAGTTGGACCATGGAGAGCATTCTGACAGGCTGCATCACTGTCTGGTATGGAGGGGCTCCTTCACAGGACCAAAAGAAGCTGCAGAAGGTTGTAAATCTAGTCAGCTTTATCTTGGGTACTAGCCAACAAAGTACCCAGGACATCTTTAGGGAGCCGTGTCTCAGAAAGGCAGTGTCCATTATTAAGGATCCCCAGCACACAAGGCATGCTGTTTTCTCACTGTTACCATCAGGTAGAAGGTATAGAAGCCTGAAAGCACACATTCAGTGATTCAGGAACAGCTCCTTCCCTTCAGCCATCTGATTCCTAAATGGACATTGAATCTTTGAACACTATGCAATATTTCTGTTTTTGCGTGTTTTTTAATCTACTCAATATATGTAATTGATTTATTTGTTCATTGATTATTATTTTTATTTTATTTTATATTTTTTCTCTGCTAGATTATGTATTGCATTGAACTGCTGCTGCTAAGTTAATAAATTTCACGTCACATGCCAGTGATAATAAATTCGATTCTGATGACACAGGCCATGAAAATTAGCTTTTTGGAGCAACAGCATATTTCATTACAAACAACACACACAAAATGCTGGTGGAACACAGCAGGCCAGGCAGCATCTATAAGGAGAAGCACTGTCGACATTTCAGGCTGAGACCCTTCGTCAGGACTAACTGAAAGGAAAGATAGTAAGAGATTTGAAAGTAGTGGGGGGAGGGGGAAATGCAAAGTGATAGGAGAAGACCGGAGGGGGTGGGATGAAGCCAAGAGCTGGAAAGGTGATTGGCGAAAGTGATACAGAGCTGGAGAAGGGAAAGGATAATAGGACAGGAGGCCTCGGGAGAAAGAAAGGGGGGAAGGAAGCACCAGAGGGAGATGGAGAACAGGCAAGCAACTAAATATGTCAGGGATGGGGTAAGAAGGGGAGGAGGGGCATTAACGGAAGTTAGAGAAGTCAATGTTCATGCCATCAAGTTGGAGGCTACCCAGCCTGTATATAAGGTGTTGTTCCTCCAACCTGAGTTTGGATTCATTTTGACGGTAGAGGAGGCCATGGATAGACATATCAGAATTGGAATGGGACATGGAATTAAAATGTGTGGCCACTGAGAGATCCTGCTTTCTCTGGCGGACCGAGCGTAGGTGTTCAGCGAAGCAGTCTCCCAGTCTGCGTCAGGTTGGAGGAATAACACCTTATACACCGGCTGGGTGGCCTCCAAACCTGATGGCATGAACATTGATTTCTCTAACTTCTGTTAATGCCCCTCCTCCCCTTCTTACCCCATCCCTGACATATTTAGTTGTTTGCCTGTTCTCCATCTCCCTCTGGTGCACCCCCCCCCCTTTCTTTCTCCTGAGGCCTCCCGTCCCATGATCCTTTCCCTTCTCCAGCTCTGTATCACTTTCGCCAATCACCTCTCTAGCTCTTGGCTTCATCCCACCCCGTCCAGTCTTCTCCTATCATTTTGCATTTCCCCCTCTCCCCACTACTTTCAAATCTCTTACTATCTTTCCTTTCAGTTAGTCCTGACAAAGGGTCTCGGCCCAAAACGTCAGCAGTGCTTCTCCTTATAGATGTTGCCTGTCCTGCTGTGTTCCACCAATATTTTGTGTGTGTTGTCTGAATTCCCAGCATCTGCAGATTTCCTCGTGTTTGCTATTTCATTACAAGTCAGGGACAAACATAATTTAAACTTAAATTAACAAATTACACTGTATGCAACTTGCAAGTGTACAAAATATGCATAACAATAGTTATGCAAGTTTGAGAGAGAAAAAAAATAGGTGTCATTTTGCCTGTGGTTGCATCGAAAGGTTCTGTGAGAACATGAGTGGATACTGTGGGAGATGGAAAAATGAACCAAGGGAGTTGCAGTGGCAACATTTCATTTGCAATGCTTTAGAGAAGGAGAAAGGGAGATGCATCACATGGTGCTAACATCATGTTAAAGATAGAAATTATGGAATATGGTGTGTTGAATGTAGATATTGGCATGGAAGGAGTGGGCAATAGGAAGCTTATCAACCCTTATTTTATGTAAGAAAGGAAGAGGTGGAAACAGGATTGGGCAATGGAGCGGTCTCCACTGGAAACAGTATTTTGTTAACGGCATGAATGTTATCATTCCAGACAAATTTTTGTTAATGTATTTTGTGTAAATAAGTTCAAGGCAATGTGTGTTTATACAAAGTCCATATTATTGTATGTAAATTAGCAAATGGTTAAGTAAATGGAAGAATATTTCTGCTTTGATTCAGTCAATTTTCACATTAAGATGATGTTAACTTGTTTGGTGACGCTGTTTATATGTGTATTTTCTGATCCAAAAGGTGCCCTGTTGTTACTGATCTTGATCTGATTGGCATTGCAAAACAATACATTCAGCTGGAGTTGTCAGCCTTTGCTCTAGGTTGTTTGCTACTTATCCCTTATTCTGAAGAAAAGAAACAACGAATACAGGTATGTGCTTTTGAAACTGTAATCATTAGCAACTTAAAATTTCTTAGCAAAAAAGGGTCTTGGCCTGAAACAAACTGCTTATTGATTCCTTTCCATAGATTCTGGCTGACCTCTTGAGTTCCTCCAGCATTTTGTATGTGTATCTTAGTGCATTGTGTAATTTAACTTAGACTGGAGCTGTTGAGTTTATTTTAGTTTCTAATCAATTAAGATAATATTATTGAATGGACTGTCATTATTTCTGCCAAGCAGACGACTAAAAGAAAATGAATCCATGTATGAACCAGTGTATGGACATACTTCCACTTTGGAAGTATTAATGAACATAAAAGTTTCATACATTTCCCTGTGATGTTCAAGTAGTTTTGTTTTTGTCTCATTGTGGTTGTAGGGATTTCTTTTGTCAGCTGATTCTATGAGCCTCTTGCAGCAAGTTGTTGATCACATGACGACTGGAGAGGTTGCAGGATATGCATCAAAGGTAAAATATTCTATTGTACTAAACAAAGTGGGCTGATTTTCAAAGTGTTGTCCCTAAAGATGAAAGAATGTTACTAGTATGGGTATTATCCTAAAAACATGAATAATTAGATGAGCAATAGTCATCTATATTTAGTCAGTATTTCAGTTTTTGAGAAGTATGCTATGATTAGTTTTTGAGAAGTATGCTATGGAAAATTTTGATTTTAAACTTTGAAAGAACTCAAAAGATATGAATAAATGATATGTAAGGACTTTTGCTATTCAAATAGATTTCCAGATAGGCAGGATAACCGATGATAGAAGACAATTCCTGATACAGGGATAAAATCATAGTGAATACTTTAGTCCACTGCATTTTTAAATTATATCAATAAAAACTAATGGGTGAAATGCAATTTAGTATTAAATTAATAATAGAAATGATTTTAAGATTGTACTGATTTTGGCCAATTTAGAATCAAGTTGCTACTGCCAAGCTTAGTGCAATTTGTATCTGCTGATTTGATCCCAAGCTCTACATTTTCTTTCCATCATCATCATTTCCCACTAGTGCTACTTGATACAATTCAAAAATGCAATAGATTAAAGTATTTACTAAGAGCTTATCCAGGTATCAAGTATTGCTTTCCATTTTTTATTCCTTGGTCCTGTTATCCTGCCAGTCTGTGGAAATCTACTTGAGTACAGCTCTGCTCTTTGTCCTAACTCCTCATGTCATTGACATAGGAAGTTGGTTAGTAGTAAAGGAAATTATAGTTTGTGATGGATAAACTCTTCTCGGGCTTCCAGCCGGGTATAGGTGTTGACTTTAACTGGCATTTTAATGACAAACTGCCATCTTCATCAGTGTTGATGCCTGGACAAGTCTGGTGGATATAAATACATATTTATATATATATTGTTTGTAATATTCCATTTATTATTGCTTGTATAACCCTCAATTTTATAAGGTTTCTATTTGAAAACTGGTTCTGTTACCATGCTCTTTGCAATCTGCTTTTGTGGCTAAAACATTGTTGTAGAAGCAAAATGGTGCAGATGGCAGAAGTACAAAATATAAATAAAATAATGCTGGAAAAGACCCAAGTCAGACAACATTGCAGGGATGGAAGCAGTTTTGTGGTTTTAAGATGATCAGTCTTCAGAATTGTTAATGCTAATTGACTTTTATATTTGATTCCTTAAAAGTATTGGTTTAATTGTTTGCAGGCTCTGGGCGACAAGTGTATTGCCTTATTCTGAGAAAGACTGATTAAGCTGTTTGCACTTCTCTTTTTAAAAACAAGTCCTAATAAATCCTCTGCTTTGTTTTAAGATTAAGGAGTTGGTATTAGGCAGCATTGCAGACAAGAAACAATACGAGATGCTTATTGGATCAAAATTCTTTCCCTTTCTGAAGCAATACATGATTGAACACAATCGTCTGAAGGAGCTGGTGAATTACCTTGTAAATAGGAGTTGGTAGGTATAAAATGCTGTAAGTGTGAGCATATGAATAGATGTTAATAGTTAAATCATTCACAAAACAACTGTTCTGCAAAATACCCCTAAGTGCTGAGAAAATTCTAAGTCAAAGGACTGAAGTAAAACTTATATTATGTCACCCCAGCTACAGGCAGAGTTTTTATATTTAAAAGAAAGCCGATGAAGAGATCATTTGCCCCATCTTACTTAGATCTGCATCTCTGAAGAACAGCCTGTAATACTGTTCTCCTGCCTTTTCTTCGTGAATAAAAAATTAAAACTCCCCTTTCTAAAAACTTATGGATTCTATGTCCCATGCTTTAAAAAATGGAGTAAAGAATATTCATAAATACAAGAATATTCTTCCACCTATCACCTCCCAGCTTCTTTCTTCATCCCCTTTTTCTCACCTGGTTTCAGTATTACCTGCCAGCTTGTACTCCTCCTTTCCTCCACCAGCAGCCCCATACATTGGTGGTTTATTCCATCCCATAGATAGTGCCTGATCTGTTGAGTTCCTCTAGCATTTTGTGTGTGTTGCTGGAGAATATTCTTAACCATGTCATTTGTTACTTGTTAATATTCTTGACTTTATATATCTCAGTAATAATCACCAACAAATATTCTGTAGTTGTCTTATCAAAGATCTGTGTAAATTTGAATATTTGTTTGATAGCCTCTTAATCTTCACTGTGAAAATGAAGAATGTGTTTCTTTAATCATTTCTTATATCTAGAATGTCTTGACTTTTATGACAGAAAAACCTTTTGAGTCACAGTCGTGTAGCAGGGAAACAGGCCTTTCAGGGCAACTAGTCCACATTGACCAAGATACCCATCTAAGCTGCTTTTTTAAAATTTTTGTGACTTTCATAAAGCAGAGCATTCAAAGCTGTAGGAAGTATTCTAACAGATCGAAATCAGTGATGTGTGGGTAAAGAATTGGTATCATGTATTTGCTTTTGTCAGAATATTTTTTATATAAAACACAATAGGAAGAATATGATTGCACTAGTGAATAGAGATTCATGAGACTGTCTGGACTGAGCATTCTAGTTATAAAGAGAGAGCAGAAAGGCTGAGGTGTAATCTGATAGAGATATAGAAAAATTATGAAGAGGACAAAGAGTAAGAATCTTTTTCCCATGATAGGGGTGTCAAAAGAAGATATTTGTTTAAGTTGAGGGGGTATGGATTTATAAGGACCTGAATGAGCCTTTTCCATAGAGAGTGGTTGGAATCTGGTATTCACTATCTGAGGAAGTAATTCAGGCAGATACTCTCAGAACATTCTAGAATGACTAAGGTATGGAAAACTATGGACCTATTGTTGATAAATAGGGTTAGTGTAGAAGGTGTAATGGCCAGTATGGATGTGATGATCCTAAAGTGTTTGTTACTGTATTGTACACTTCCTCTGACTTTCAAACTGCTGTAAGCCTGTAGTAGTTTTTGACTTTTCTGTGGGAACTTCAAAAATAAATTACCTCTATTTTGCAACTTCTAGAACTTGGTGATCTGCTTCTAAGCCTAAGTTAAAAATGCTTTTGCATTGGCTAACAACAACACACACAAAATGCTGGGAGAACACAGCGGGCTAGGCAGCATCTATAGGGAGAAGTGATGTCGACGTTTCGGGCCGAGACCCTTCGTCAGGACTAACCGAAAGGAAAGATAGTAAGAGATTTGAAAGTAGAGGGGAGAAGGGGGAAATACAAAATGATAGGAGTAGACCGGATGGGGTGGGATGAAGCTAAGAGCTGGAAAGGTGGTTGGCGAAAGTGATACAGAGCTGGAGAAGGGAAAGGATCATGGGACGGGAGGCCTCAGGAGAAAGAAGCGGGGGGGGAGCACTAGAGGGAGTTTGGATTCATTTTGACAATAGAGGAGGCCATGAGTTTGGTAGTGGGATCCCGTTGGAGGTGGCGGAAGTTACAGAGTTACAAAGTTTTCATATTTTGACCCAGATCTGCTATTACAGTCATATATCCTTCCTTGGAACGTGTCTCCGACGCCAACTGACTCCAGTTGGCTTCAGGATCCATTTTCGAGCTTCTCAATTTGGACCTTCAGAGGATCCCAGTCCGTAACTTCCGCCACCTCCAACGGGATCCCACTACCAAACACATTTTTCCCTCCCCCCCCCCCCCCCACCTTTCTGCTTTTCGCAGGGATTGCTCCCTATGCGACTCCCTTGTCCACTTGTCCCCCCCATCCCTTCCCACCGATCTCCCTCCTGGCACTTATCCTTGTAAACAGAACAAGTGCTACACCTGCCCTTACACTTCCTCCCTCACCACCATTCAGGGCCCCAGACAGTCCTTCCAGGTGAGGCGACACTTCACCTGTGAGTCGGCTGGTGTGGTATACTGCGTCCGGTGCTCCCGGTGTGGCCTTTTATATATTGGCGAGACCCGACACAGACTGGGAGACTGTTTCGCAGAACACCTACGCTTGGTCCGCCAGAAAAAGCAGGATCTCCCAGTGGCCACACATTTTAATTCCACGTCCCATTCCCATTCTGATACGTCTATTCATGGCCTCCTCTATTGTCAAAATGAATCCAAACTCAGGTTGGGGGAACAACACCTTATATACCGGCTGGGTAGCCTCCAACCTGATGGCATGAACATTGACTTCTCTAACTTCTGTTAATGCCCTTCCTCCCCTTCTTACCCCATCCCTGACATATTTAGTTGTTTGCCTGTTCTCCATCTCCCTCTGGTGCTTCCTTCCCCCCTTTCTTTCTCCTGAGGCCTCCCGTCCCATGATCCTTTCCCTTCTCCAGCTCTGTATCACTTTCGCCAACCACCTTTCCAGCTCATAGCTTCATCCCACCCCCTCCGGTCTACTCCTATCATTTTGCATTTCCCCCTCCCCCCCTACTTTCAAATCTCTTACTATCTTTCCTTTCAATTAGTCCTGACGAAGGGTCTCGGCCCGAAACGTCGACATCGCTTCTCCCTATAGATGCTGCCTAGCCTGCTGTGTTCTACCAGCATTCTGTGTGTGTTGTTGTTTGAATTTCCAGCATCTGCAGATTTCCTCATGTTTGCATTGGCTAATTTGCTTTGTGCGAGAACACTTCAAACCATTCTCAGTTTTTTTCATTTCATTTCCACTTGGCTGTCTCCCACCTTATTTCATTTCTCTGTCAACATATCCTTTGATTGCTTTCTAATATATTTATCAGTCTTTCCCCTGTAATACATTTTTTCAAGTTCAAGTTTAATTATTATTTAACCATACATGAACGCCCATAGATGCAACCAAGCAAAACAGTGTTCTTCTGGGGCTAAGGTGCAAAACACAGCACCAACAGACATACATATGGCACTAGGCACATATAGCACATATAAGATAGCAATAAGCATACAGTCCCGCCAAAAATATATCTGGAGCCCCGTAAATTGATGGTAAATGGGTGGTATAGGTAAGAACAAGCAGTTCTCAGCAGTTTGCAGATGGACACAAGCAGGGCATCCAGCTTGTCTTCCACCGAGCAAACCCTGGAGGACAGCACCAACAGGAGGGGCTAACCCCCAAACCAGCATGAACGCCATGCTACACTGCCTCCAGCTTGCCCTCTCTTGAACTGCTGTAACTGGCAAACCCATGGTTTGAGGCCTATTCCTCGCTACAACTAAGACCACGTAGCTCCCCGCTGTCTGTCTGGCCAATGAATAAGGGAAACAGACTTGCAGTATTTTACATTATCAATGTTTAACAGGGTCTTCAAGAGAAACATCCAAGACACTCACTGTTAGACTGCACACCACCTTCGCGCACTGACTCCCAACACCTTTCTGTAGTAAACGGGAGCAAGGTCTGCACCCAGTCCAGCTCCTCCACCAATCAGCAGCTCGCTCCTGGGGTAGATGTGCAGTACTTGAAGTTCTTAATGTCCAGCATTGTCTCGTGACTGTGAAAAAGATACTTTAAAAAGAACAAAATCCTCTTTGGTTGGCCCTGGAGAGGCTGCTGTGTCTAAACACACTACCATCTTACCAAAAATTTTTCTTCTCATTGAAGCATTCAAAATAGAAGCGGTAGTAGACCACTCAATCCCAAGGCTGCTCTCACCCATTTAATGAAATCACAGCGAATCTGACTGCACTCTCAACTTCGCATGCATTTTGCCGACCTGTAGAATGGTTTCACTCCTTTCCTTATCAAAGTAGCTATTTACCTCTATGTCAAAAATATGTAATTTCTCTGCTTTCACTGGTTCATGAGGAAGATTTCTAAAGATTTGAAACCCATTGAGGAAAAAAATTGCTTTTCTCAGGTTTTTTTAAACCCCTTACTTTTAATCAATGAAACCTCATTTTAGGTTCTTTCACAAGGATTAGTAAACTTTGACCAGATCTTGTATGTCTTAACAAAATCCCCTTTCACTCTTGGAAATTTAAACCAATATGCCACTTCCTGTTCTAGCAAGTTTTCCATTCTCGCAACTCTGAATTACTTTTGGATTTATTGCTAACTGCCTGATGTTAATTTATCCAAACTATTGTGTCATATCAATGTTTACCTATTATGTATTTTTGCTGTACAGAGGCATGGCCTTGCAATGTGTTTTGCTTTTATCACTAACCTTTAAACAAAGCATCACAGTAGCATAGCGGTTAGTGCAAAGCATCCGAGTCTGGAGCTCAATTCCAAAGACACCTGTAAGGAGATTGTATGTCCTCCCCATGGATTGCATGGGTTTTCTCCAGGGCCTCCTCAGGCAATTTCCTCCCACAGTTCAAAGACATACTGGTTAGTAGGTTAATTGGTCATTGTAAATTGTCCCATAGTCAGGTGAGGGTTAAATTGAGGGATGCAGGATGGTGTGGCTCAATGGGGTGAAAGGGCATATTCTGCTCTGTCTCTCCAAATGAATAAACACTTACATACAGTACATTAAAATAAAATAAAAATCTAATTAGTCATCCTGGTAAAACAGCTCTAGAAAATGTTTCTGGTGATAAATTGCACACAATTAGCAAATTCAATATCAGAACCATGTTTATTATCATGTGTTATGAAATTTGTTAACTTATCAGCAGCAGTACGATGCAATACATGATATAGAAAGAGAAAAATAAATAAATCAATTGCAGTAAATAAATAATAGATCTTAAAATAGTGCAAGAACAGAAATAAGATACACATATTTTAAAAAGTAAGTTAGCATTCGTGGGTTCAATGTCCATTTAGGAATCATATGGCAGAGGGGAAGAAGCTGTTCTTGAATCAGTGTGTGTGTGTGTGCCTTCAGGCTTCTGTACCTTCTTTCTGATAGTAATAAGGAGAGTATGCCCTGCCTGATGGGGCTCCTTAATAATGGACATCTCCTTTCTGAGGCACTGCTCCTTGAAGGTGTCTTGGGTATATGGAGGCTAGTACCCAAGATGGAACTGACTAATTTTACAGTTTTCTATGGCTTCTTTCGGTCCAGTGCAGTAGCCCCCTCCTTCCCCTCTCCCCCATACCAGACAAGGATGCAGCCTATCAGAATGCTGTCTACAGTACATCTATAGAAGTTTTTGAGTGTTTTAGTTGACAAAGCAAATCTCTGCAAACTCCTAATGAAACATAGCTGCTGTCTTGCCTTCTTTATAGCTGCATCAATATGTTGGGACCAGGTTAGATCCTCAGAGATACTGACAGCCAGGAACGTGAAATTGCTCACTCTCTCCATTTCTGAACCCTCTGTGGGGATTGGTTTGTGTCACATCATCTTCCCCTTCCAGAAATCTACAATCAGCTCTTTTGTCTTACTGATATTCAGTGCAAGGTTGTTGCCACGACAATACTCAACCAGCTGGTATATCTCACGTCTGTGTGCTCTCTCGTCTCCAACAATGGTTGTATCATCAGCAAGTTTATAGATGGTATTTGAAGTATACCTAGCCATGCAGTCGTGGGTATACAGGGAGAAGAGCAGTGGGCTAAGTACACACCCCTGAAGTGCACCAGTGTTGATTGTCAGCAAGGAGGAAATATTATCACCAATCCACACACTCTTCCAGTTAGGAAATCAAGAATCCAATTGCAGAGGGAGGTACAGAGGCCCTGATTCTGTAACTTAATGATCAGAACTGTGGGAATTATGGTGTTAAACTCTGAACTATAGTCAATGAACAGCATCCTGACGAAGATGTTTGTATTGTCCAGATGGTTTAACGCAGTGTTAGGAGCCATTGAGATTGTGTCTGCCATAGCCCTATTGTGGCAAAAGGCAAATTGCGGTGACAGGAGTTGATTCTAGCAATGGCCAACCTCTCAGAGCATTTAATCACAGTAGATGTGAGTGCTACTGGGCCATAGTCATTAAGGCAGTTCACACTACTATTCTAAGGCACTTGTATATTGTTGTCTTCTTGAAACAGGTAGGAGTTATCTGACCGTAGTAGTTGAGAGGTTGAAAATGACCTTGAATACACCTACCAGTTGGTTGGCACAAGTTTTTAGAGCCTTGCCAGGTACACCATTGGGGCCTGCTGCCTTACAAGGGTTTTTCCTCCTTAAGGACAGTCTGACGTCAGCCTCCTAGACAGAAATCAGGGTAAACAGGTGCAGCAGGGATCTTCACAGCTCTAGTTATATTCTCCCTTTCAAAGCAAGCATGGAAGATGTTGAACTCATCTGATATTGAAACATCACTGTTATTCATGCTATCGGGTTTCGCTTTGTAGAAAGTAATGTCTTGCAAACCCTGCCAGAGTTGAGATGTATCCAATGCCACCTCCAACTTTCCTTGGAATTGTCTCTTCACTCTTGAAATAGCCCTCTGCAAGTCATACCCGGTTTTCTTGTACAGACCTGGGTTACCAGAATTAAATGCCACAGATCTAACCCTCGGCAGACGATGTACCTGCTGGTTCATCCACAGCTTTTGGTTTGATAATGTACAACAAGTTTTTGTAGGCACACTCTCATTCACTCAGTTTTAATGAAGTTGTTAACAGCTGCAGCACACTTACCCAGATTCGAAGATGTATCCCTGAATACAGTCCAGTCCACCCATTCAAAGTAGTTCTGTAAGCACTCCTATGCTTCCCTTGTCCACATCTTCTTGATCCTCACTACTGGCGCTGCAGTCTTCAGTCTCTGCCTCTACTCGGAGTAGAAGTACAGCCAGGTGATCAGTCTTTCTGAAGTGAAGGTGTGGAATGGCACAACAGGCATTTTTTCTGGTGGTGCAACAGTGGTCCACTGTGTTGAATTCCTTTGGTACTACAAGTGATGGTAATAATTTAGTGACTTTTTCAGCTGGCCTTTATAAAGGGTGGCCTTTAAAAATGGTGAAGGTGTCAGGGTGTGCTGTTCTGTGCATGTTGATCCCATCGCTCAGATCATCTACAGCCTGCTTGTCATTAGCCTGAGGTGGAATGTACACTGCTACCAAAGTGATCACAGAAATCTCCTGTGGCAGGTAAAATGGACGGCCTTTACTTGCGAGATATTCCAGGTCTGAGCAGAATTAGGAAAACACTGTTACATTAGTGCACCAAGAAGTGTGGATCATGAGGCATACGTCTCCACCTCTGCTTTGGAGAGCCGAGATGGTCCTATCCTGATGATGTATAGTGAATGTGTCAATCTGAATTGCTGCATCTGATACCGAAGGGGTTAACCGGGATTTCATGAAACAAAGGATGCACATGGTCCCAATGTCCTTCTGATACAGAATGTCCTATCTCTGAGATCTTCAATTTTATTTACTAGAGACTGTACATTTGCTAGCAAGATAGTTGGTGCTGGGAATACGCACCTGTATTCCTAACCTGCAGCCATGTTTCCCACGAAGAATCCAGCGAGAAGTACAGCTTTAAGTAGCGATAGTTTATTCAATTGCATTAAGACATCTTTATTAACTGTGCAGACCTTGGAAGCAGTTGTGATTCTGGGCTGTATCATGCTGAAGCAGGAATATTTAATAATATATACCAAGCTGTGCTGCAGGAGATTGCTGTTCCCATGGTGCCCCAGAAGTAGATTTCCAATGCAGACCCAGTACATATCTGGGTGAATGTAATGGCATAATATTTAGGAAGTCTTCTTTAAATTCTTATGAGAGATATTAAACAAAATTAGAATACATGATAGAAGGTTATATTGAGAATTGCTTAATGGATAGAAAATACAACAGAAATAAATGGGTCATTTTTGGTTTTGAAGACCAAGTATGGTGTACTGTAGGGTTGATGTTGAGGTTCAGCTGTTTGAAATCTGTGGATAAGAAAACAAACAGGTGGCAGTACAAGTTGTGAGATCAGTGAGGCCAAATTTCTGGTGAAAACAAATGGGTGAATTTTTGGCAGATAGAGCACTGTAGGGAGGGTATATAAAAATATCTGAAAGCATCCACATTGATAGAAGAGATAGAGAGATTTTTAATCTCTCCCTCTTCCAGTGCAGAGTACCCTTCTGCTTAAAAACATCCACCATTGCTCCGGTACCTAAAAAGACCAAGGTAACATGTCTGAATGACTGGTGTACTGTTGCACTCACTTTAATAATCAGCAAATGCTTTGAGAGGTTGGTCAAGGACTACATCTGCAGCATGCTACCACCCACACTGGATCCCCTACAATTTAGCTACCAACACAACCGTTTGACAGATGATGCAATAGCCACAGCTCTGCACATCTGGAGAAAAGGGATTCTTATGTGAGAATGCTGTTCTTGGACTACAGTTCAGCATTTGACAACATAATTCCCTCCAGGCTCAACTGGAAGCTCAGAGACTTTGGCCTTCACCCTACCTTGTGTAGCTGGATCCTGGACTTCCTGTCAGATCGCCAGCAGGTGGTAAGAGTGGGCTCCCTCACCTCTGCCCCTCTCATCCTCAGGGCTCTGTACCAAACCTCCTCCTTTACCCTCTGTATACCCATGACTGTGTTGTCACCCACAGCTCCAATCTGCTAATTAAATTTGCTGATGACACTACACTGATTGGCCTAATTTCAAATAACAACGAGGCAGCCTACAGGGAAGAAGTCATCATCCTGAAACAACCTCTCTCTCAATGTTGCAAAAACAAAGGATCTGGTTGCGGACTCCAGGAAGAATGAAGATAGGCTAGCCCCTTTTCACTTCAGTGGATCTGGGGTTGAGAGGGTAAACAGCTTTAAGTTCTTCAGCGTGAACATCACTGAGGGTTTTACGTGGTCTGTACGTACCGGTTGTGTGGTGAAAAAGGTATAACAGTGCCTCTTTCACCTAAGACAGTTGAAGAAGTTGGTGTGCGCCCCCAAGAACTTTCTGTAGGGGCACGTTTGAGAGTATCCTGACTAGTTGCATCACTGCCTGGTATGGGAACTGTACCTCCCTTAATTGCAGGACTCTGCAGAGAGTGTGCAGACAGCCCAGTGCATCTGTAGTTGTGAACTTACCACTATTCAGGACATTTACAAAGATGTGTAGAAAGGGCCTGAAGGATCATTGGAGACCTGAGTCACCCCAACCACAAACTGTTCCAGCTGCTACCACCTGGGGAACGGTACCGCCACATAAAAGCTAGAAACAACAGGTTCCAGTACAGCTTCTTCCACCAGGCCATCAGACTGATAAATTCATGCTGACACAATTGTATTTCCAGGTTATATTGACTGTCCTGTTGCACAAACTATTTATTATAAAATACTATAAATTGCACATTTACACGGAGAAGTAACATCAAGATTTTTACTCCTCATGTATATAAAGATGTACGAAATAAGTCAATTCAATTCAAAGGAAGCATTTTGTATGCAAATCACTCAGTATTATTGTGTAGTATAGAAAGCAATTAATGTAACCATTGATCCTTTGGCTTTTATTGCAAGAGGTTTTGAATACAAGAATCTTATTGAAATTATCAATGGTTCTGGTGAAGTTATACCAGAACTATTGCGTACAAGTCTGGTCTCCCTCCCTAAGCAATGATTTTCTTTAGATATAAGAAGCTCAACAAAGGTTTGCCGGATCAGTTTATGTGGTAGGAAATTATCCTTTGAAAAGGATTAAGCAGTTTGGGCCTAGGTGTCTTTAAGTTTGAAGAAAAAAAGGTGACCTCATTGAGAGAGGCAAAAGTTTTGTAGGGCTTGATGCGATATGTGCAGGAATGATGCTTTCCCTGACATTGAACCAGGCACAATCTCAGCATTAATGTTCTGCCATTCATTATCGGGATGAGAAGAAATACCTTGCAGAATGTAGTGAATCTTTAGAATTCTATACCTAGGTGGCTGTGGAGGTTCACTTTCTGAATATATTCAAGCCAGAAATCAATATATGTGGGGATAACTAAAATATGACACAATGATAAAAGAACAGCCATGACCTTATTATTGAATAACAGAGCACATGCAGTGCATTCCTGAGCCTGCCTGTAGTAGAACTGATATGGTGAGTTTACTTCCATGTTCATGTACTCTAAAAGTGATTAATCCGAGGTGCTTGTAACTAAACCAGTTTTATTTCTACAGCCTCGATGAAGCCATCTCTGTGGTAACTGACTACCTAAAGCAAGAAGGAAGACCCATCAAATCAGTTATTTCTCTTGATTTTTTAAAGGTATGTTTTTTCGCCAAAAGAAGCCTGTTTCCTGACCTTTTTCTTAAATATGTATGTGCCACTTCCAATGATGCCATTCTTGAATTATGAAATAAATACTATTACAACAAAGTTCTTTCTCATGTGAAGCATGTAATGTAAACATTACCTACATTAATCAGTGGCAAAATTTGCAATAACTTAATCATGAGGTTGTGTTTTAAGAAAGAGTAATTCAGTAGGAACCAACAGAACATTAAAAACAAGGTGGTGACAAAAAACTAATGTATCTTCATTTACATTGAAAATAAGTTAAGATTTGTGATCTTATCTTTATTATAAGAGGGACTAATTGAAGACAAGCTATTTCCTCAAAAAGCTGTGTGGTAGTTGCAGTGTTTTGTTTTGGACAGATCACTTCTTGGCGTAGGGTGTTGGATATTACAAAGCGTGATGTAGGAAATTGTTTGGGAGAGCTTTTTTCAACATGCCCTATCCTAATTGAGTTATACACAGTTGAACGATGGCCAAGCGTTGTACTGATCTGTATGGGTGTAGACAAATGCAGATTGATGGGTTACAGTGGGCTAGTGCAAAAGTTGAAAGTTTATTCGTGATTTCTGGATTCAGATCAATGAGTAACTTTATCTGTACATGCAAGTTCAAAATGTCAGCATAGGATCAGATGTCTTCGTGATGCCTTCTCTAGCCTGGTTAGATGTTCACACTAGTACTAGATCACTGGCTATCATTTGCCTGTGTTATCAGAAACTCTCTTAAAAAGAGGCACTTATGTTTTTTTTATGGGCGATTTATTATAACATCTATATTTTTTTATTCCTCCAGGAGTTTCTTGATGATCAGAAGTAGAATAACCAACATCATCAACAGTCCAATGGTATTTTCTAATAAGAATAGCTTCCATGGCTTTTATGTGGGGCTAAAATACGTTGCTAGTAATTTTAATCTAGTGTT
This sequence comes from Hypanus sabinus, assembly GCF_030144855.1. Lineage (NCBI taxonomy): Eukaryota > Metazoa > Chordata > Chondrichthyes > Myliobatiformes > Dasyatidae > Hypanus > Hypanus sabinus. The sequence continues at coordinate 92,406,697 of NC_082718.1, forward strand.
TTTTTACATACAATGACGTTCTTGTACATGTTATGCTTGGCAATTAGGTCTTTTCTGAAGTAGTTTCACTTCAGGATAGAAAATATTAAGACATACATGAAGAGGGCTATCAAGTGATATCCAAGGAAGTATGCTGACAATAGGAAGTTAAATGCACTGACTAGTATGATGATGGACTATTCAGAATGTATAGGTCAGAAATGTACTCGTGTTCTATGGATTTTAATATTTCTAGCTGGGCGGTTGTGTCAGTAGTGCATAACTTTACTGTTATCTGATGACCTGAAATTTTTTCCTTTATAGAGTAATTCTTTTTTTTTTCTGCATAACAACCTCTTTCCCACAGTAAGGAGACGAACATCAAACAAAACTCTTGTTTCTGATTAGAATCAAGAGAAACTGCCTGAAAGATGTGGAATGTTTGCCTGTTTTATGTGGTCACAGATCCTGGATTGATTCCCAGAACTTGGGATTTAACAAATAAGCATCTGGATTAACGTGCTTCTATTTCATTAATTTAGATTGAAATATTTCATTAGATCAAAATTTATATTATAGAATTAATGTTTTCATATCCACCAATATTTTCAGTAAGCCATTTGTAATGTGAATTTCTGTTGACATATAATTGCAGCTAATGACAAAAGTATGTACAATAGTTGTCAAATACACTATCTAGTATGTGGGGAAAAAACAAGGTTAATTTGACAAATTATGTAACTATACATATGTAATATTTGCGAAATATACCATTTGGTATGTGGAAAAGAACTAGTGACAAAATTAGAAACAAAACCTTTTTTCTCTACACTTTATTTAAAAGATAGTTATCCTCATATAGAATTTCTAGCAGCCCCTTCATACACTAAGGACATAACAATAGAAATATTCAACTTTACTGTATTTATTGCTGAGTTGCAGTCAAGCTATTTGCATTGTTAAAACTGATTACACAAATATCAGTAAAAATGAATGTTATTGTTCTTGATAAGCATTTTTGTAAATAAACTTTTGGTGTCAAGCTTCATAAAACGTTTAACAAGCAGGAATTAAAATCCACTGTTTAAAATCCACTGCTTACACTGTTTGAACTTTGCAGTAGCAATAAGTTAGAAATTAATTATTAATATTGTTTAAATGTCATAGCACAATCGTGAAAAATTAAACTTGTATATAAAAGCTTTAAGATTGTTATCTTTAGTTTGGGATTTTCATTTTCTACTTTATTAACCAAATATGCACATATTCTTGAAAGAAAGCATATCACAAAAACAATCAGTACTACAAATTTGACATGTTTTTAAATGCAAACATTTGAGGAGTTTGTTATGTCCAAAGAAGATGAGAGACATATTATGTAACAGGAACTGGAACTTTCCTGAACACCTATTAATCTGTAAAAGAGAGATGGTAATCAATAATAATCTGAAGAGAAGCAGGTGAATCATAGGTTTTGAAAGATGACTCTCACTCTCTGATACAGTTCAGTTGTATTCCATTCACTCCTATTGTTGAATGTTCGGCATATTTATTTGCATTTTCAGTATCGGCTTATTGGTGTGTGGCACTCTGCTGTCTTGTTGCGTGAATAAGCCCTCCAGACGTTAGCATTATGTCTTTTTTAAAAATGTGAAGCTTGGTTTAAATGCAAGTTTGTTATCCATACTGAATAGTAAGCTAGTTGCTGTTGCTGGAAAATAATTGCAGATGAGTTTTGAAAATTTTTCATTTCACTTGCTCGAACGTCTTCAATGTAAAATATTTTTAAATTTTGAACTGGAGAAATAATAGACAATTGGATCAAGCATGCTATTAATGTAAGACAAAGTTGTAACGTAAAATCCCTCAACTGCTGCCCAGTATGCCTTGTTAGCTTTTGTTGTGTTTGATTGCAAGATCAGCACAACAAATCTGCCAATATTGCTAGGCAAGAAGCTGAGTAATAAAAATTTGGCAACAGCTGTCACAACACATTTAGCCTTCATGAATTTTCTTCTGATTTCATTTTTCTTCTGCTGATGTCTTGAAATAATTGTGTAAGTACAGTAGAGAATAATACACAGTGGTGCTACAAACTCAACAACAAATAGAACATCATGCCATGTTGCACCAGCATTTGAAGGATTATACAAGTTGAAGCTTTCACAGAATAGAAGGTTATTTTGTTCAAAGACATGGCTTTCAAAGAGAAGGCATGAGGTTATTCCTATCGTTATAGTCCAGGTAAAGATTACTCCCAGAAACATAGAAAATAGGTGCAGGAGTAGGCCCTTCGAGCCTGCACCGCCATTCAGTATGATCATGACTGATCATCCAACTCAGAACCCTGTACCTGCTTTCTCTCCATACCCCCGATCCCTTTAGCCACAAGGGCCATATCTAACTGCATATTTTTGTGGTATAGAGTTTATCTTATTATGGGGATGAACCACTTTAATATAGCGATCTAATGCCACAAGCGTGAGAAAAGCAATGCTTCCTGCCCGATTCAAAGACACCATAAATAAGAGTACACGACAAGCAGCATCCCCAAAAATCCAGTTCTTTTTGTTCACATAGTAAGCCAGTCGAAATGGTAAGCAACACATCAAAAGGAAATCAGCTAGAGTCAGATTAAAAAATAAATGATACTTGGTTTTGAAAGTTTCATCTGAAAGCAGAAGACCCATAAAGCAACTGCATTACCAATTGAGCCCAGAATAAATTCCACCAACAGCAATGGTACTGCAATCTTCAACAGTTTTGTTTCATCAGTTTCATTAGTGGCATTCATTGTTGTCCAGTCTTTGCTGCACAGTCCTTTCTGGAAGAAATAGTCTGAATTTTGTGCAAGATTGGTTTATATTTGAACCTGCTAATGAAATAGTTTCTCTTTAGAGTGGAAGTGGAGCAGCTGAAGGACTGCTATGGTAACAACAACCTAAACCCGAATGTGGAGAAGACCAGTGAAATGGTTGTGGACTAAAGGCAGGTGCAGATGAACCATCACCCTCTGTGCATACATGGCTCATCCATAGAGAGAGTTAAGTGCGCCAAGTTCCTGGGAGTACACACCATGGATGACTTCACTTGGTCCCTGAATAAGAAGGCACAGCAGTGCCTCCACTTCTTGAAGAGATTGAGGCAAGAGAGAATCTCAGTCTCCCCCATGCACCCCCCCCCCCCCCCCAGATCTTAACAGAATTTTACAAGAGTCCCATTGAAAGTGTCCTGACAGGCTGCATTTCTATGTGGTGTAGGAGCAGCAGAGCATCAGACCAGAAGTCCCTACAAAGGACAATGAGAATGGCTGAGAAAATCGTAGGGATCTCACTACCATGAATGGGGGGCATTTATCAGGAATGCTGCATACACAGGGCCTTTCGTATTACCAAGGATCCCACCCATCCATCCATCATCCTTGTTGGCTTTCTATCCTCAGGCATGAGACTAATGTGTAAAGACAAGAACGGTCAGGATAGAAAATGTCTTCCCTCTGGCTATTTGACTTCTGAACCCCCCCAATTGCATTTGATGTGTCACCAGTTAATTTGTTCTGTATGCTACAATATTTAATTTATGTACTTTATTTATGCATAATTCATTTGTAGCATTCATTCTTATTTACCTGTGTTATGTGTACTAGTGTGCTTTATACCCTGGTGTGGAGAAATGTTTCATTTGACAGTTTACATTTATGTAGTTAAATAACAAACTTTAACAGGGTAAAACAGTAGCAAAAGTAAATTGACTCAGACAGACAGACAGACATACTTTATCGATCCCGAGGGAAATTGGATTTCATTATAGCCGCACCAACCAAGAATAGTGAAGAAATATAGCAATGTAAAACCATAAATAATTAAATAATAATAAGTTAATCATGCCAAGTGGAAATAAGTCCAGGACCAGCCTATTGGCTCAGGGTGTCTGACACTCCGAGGGAGGAGTTGTAAAGTTTGATGGCCACAGGTAGGAATGACATCCTATAACACTCAGTGTTACATCTCGGTGGAATGAGTCTCTAGCTGAATGTACTCCTGTGCCTAACCAGTACATTATGGAGTGGATGGGCGTCATTGTCCAAAATGGAATGCAACTTGGACAGCATCCTCTTTTCAGACACTACCGTCAGAGAGTCCAGTTCCACCCCCACAACATCACTGGCCTTACGAATGAGTTTGTTGATTTTGTTGGTGTCTGCTACCCTCAGCCTGCTGCCCCAGCACACAACAGCAAACATGATAGCACTGGCCACCACAGACTCGTAGAACATCCTCAGCATCGTCCAGCAGATGTTAAAGGACCTCGGTCTTATGACCAGAGACAGCTCTGACCCTTTTTGTAGACAGTCTCAGTGTTCTTTGTAGAGTCCAGTTTATTGTCCATTCGTATCCCCAGATATTTGTAATCCTCCGCTATGTCCACACTGACCCCTTGGATGGAAACAGGGGTCACCGGTGTCTTAGCCCTCCTCAGGTCCACCACCAGCTCCTTAGTCCGGTACTCAGCCTCATCTCCCTTGCTGATGCATCCAACTTTGGCAGAGTCATCAGAAAACTTCTGAAGATGGCAAGACTCTGTGCAGTAGTTGAAGTCCGAGGTGTAGATAGTGAAGAGAAAGGGAGACAGGACAGTCCCCTATGGAGCCCCAGTGCTGCTGACCACTCTGACACACAGTGTTGCAAGCGCATGTACTGTGGTCTGCCAGTCAGGTAATCAATAATCCATGACACCAGGGAAGCATCCACTTGCATCACTGTCAGCTTCTCACCCAGCAGAGCAGGGCGGATGGTGTTGAATGCACTGGAGAAGTCAAAAAACATGACCCTCACAGTGCTCGCCGGCTTGTCCAGGTGGGCGTAGACGATGGCATCCTCAACTCCTAGTCGGGCTGATAGGCGAACTGGAGGGGTTCTAAGTGTGGACTAACCATAGGCCGGAGCTGCTCTAGAACAAGTCTCTCCAGGGTCTTCATGATGTGGGAGGTCAATGCCACCGGTCTGTCATCATTGGAGCCACTGGGGCGCGGCGTCTTCGGTACGGGAATGAGGCAGGATGCCTTCCACAGCACAGGAACCCTCTGGAGACTCGGTCTCAGGTTGAAGACACGGTGAAGTACTCCACATAGCTGGGGGCCACAGGCTTTGAGCACCCTGGGGCTGACACCATCCAGGCCTGCAGCCTTGCTTGGATGGAGACGTTTCAACTGTCTTCTCACCTGTTCAGCTGTGAAGGCCACCGTGGTGGTTTCAGGTGAGGGAGGAGTGTAGTCACGAGAGCAGGGTGGGGGGGCTGTGAGGAGGGGAGAGTGGAGTATGTGTTGGTTGGGGGCCAACAACTGATGAATCATGTGGGGGATGGGCAGGGGCCACAGTATCAAATCTGTTGAAGAACAGGTTAAGTTCATTGGCCCTGCCCACACTGCCTTCAGCTCCTCTGTTGCTGGTTTGCCGGAACCCAGTGATGGTCCTCTTCCCACTCCAGACCTCTCTCATGTTGTTCTGCTGGAGTTTCCACTCAAGCTTCCTCCTATACCTGTCTTTAGCCTCCCTGATCTTGGCTTCCAGGTCCCTCTGTATTGACCTCACTCCTCCCTATTTCCATCTCAAAACACCCTCTTTTTAGCGTTCAGGATGTCCTTAATGTCCTTTGTCACCCATGGCTTGTTATTTGAATAACAAAGGACAGTTCTTGCCGGAACATTGCAGTCCACACAGAAGTTGATGTAACCAGTGATGCGCTCTGTGAGCCCATCGATGTCCTCTCCATGTGGCTCACAGAGGGCCTGCCAGTCTGTTGCCTCAAAACAATCCTGGAATGACTCCTAAGCCTCCCCCGACCATTTCCTCGCTGACCTCTAATCTCGTGCTGATGTAATGGTTCTTAGTTTAAATTAATCTTAGTGGGAAAGCAAATTTTTGTAGTTATTTATTCATGTAATTACAATACAAAGACAATACAAATACTTTATTGTCACCAAACAATTGATACTAGAGCGTACAATCATCAGTGATATTTGTTTCTGCACTTCACGCTTCCTGAAATACAAATCGAATACAAATGTACAAATTCTGCCCACATGTTAGTTGCAGGTTACTTCTGTACATTTGACCTATTTACTGATCATTCACTATTTACCTTTTCAAAGATTTTCATAACTTTTAAATGAAAGTAGACATGTTGTGTTGACTTTTAGCCTACCCCAAGATCAATGTAACATCTCCCTCTCATAAAGCCCTCCATTCATTTCACCCATTTCCTCCATACATCTATCCAAGAATCTCTCAAATGTCCCAACTGTAATGTATCTGCCTGTACCACCATCCTTGGTATTGCATTTCATGCACCATCTTTTAAGAAAAACAATTACCTCTGTCATCTCCTCCACCCATCTCTTCCCCCCCACCCCAAACTCTCCTCCAATTGCCATAGAATTATGCCTTCTCATAATGGCCATTTCCACCATGGTCATGGAGATAAGCAAATAATATTTCAGCAAATATTATCTTAATGTATAATCTCAATTTTTTTATTTGCTTTCTCATGGATCCAATTTTGTATGGTTCCAATGCTTCTTCTGACTTAGGATCACTTAACTTATGCCAAGCGCATCAGGCATGCATCAGACATCAATCAGCTCTGGTATTTCATGACAATAGCAAACCAATTATATGTTTCAGCAAGGATCATGTGGCACTGAATTGTGCATGAAAAAACTATCTGCAAAAGTATTTAGTTGGTATTTAAAAAAAATAATTAAAAAATGTATTTAGTTGGGTTAACTAGTCCTAAGCAGATAAGAGATTTTGGTAACCCTAGACCAAGTATCATCACTTTTAGAAACCACTGACAATATGTAGGATAAAGTGATAATTTTGGAAGCAGAGAAGTCCAATTTGAATTGCATCCTTTCAGCAAGGAAATAGAAGAACAGTAGTTAGCTTGTGGCTAGGAGGCTGGAAGCAATTTCCACTAGAGACGTCATGATTTGTTTTTCTTTACCACTTAAATACAGCTAACTGGTCTATTTTCAAGATGTGTTAAACATGATTCTGTATTTAGCTGATATTTCAAAGAAAAAGGAAGCATCTTATTCACAAGGGTATTGAAAAGAGAACAGAAAGGGTTAAGGGAATGCAGCTGTGTAATAGGATATCTGTGATGATGAAATCCATAACCTTGTTTTATTTATTTATCCCAAGAAGATTGCAGCTATTTGTACCTGTTGGATTTTTTGTGGTATTGTCAATAGAAGACTTCTTTGCCATGATAGACATGATCTACAAAGACATGGGTTAGGAAAATACAAAAATAAAAGGTTATTAACATTAAAAAATCATGTCTTGGCAGTTGAGTGAAGTTAAAGATCATTTATTAGATCTACTATTAAATTCTGGGCTTATTGTTATTTGTCATCTACAGTGTTATTTTATCATCTACAATGATCTGGATGATAATGTGGTAAACTAGATCAGCAAATTTGTGAATGACACCAAGGCTGGGGCCTAGTGAACAACAAGGAAGATCATCAAAGCTTGCAGCGAGATCTGGACCTGTTGAAAAAATGGCTTGAAAAATGACAGGTAGAATTTAATGCAGATAAGTGTGAGGTGCTGCACTTTGGGAGGTCAAAGCAGGGTAGGCCTAACTAAGTGAACCAAAGGGCACTGAGGAGTATGGTAGAACAGAGGAATTTGAGAATACAGATCCATAGCTTCTTGAAAGTGGTGTCACAGGTAGATAAGGGTCATAAAGAGAGCTTATGGTACATTGGGTTTCATAAATCTTCACTCAGGATAGTGAGAGTGTGGAAGGAGCTCCCCGTGAAAGCGGTGGATGTGTGCTTGATTGCAGTATTTAGATGAAGTTTGGATGAGTACGTGGATATGGAGGTCTGGGTATGCATCAATGGGTCTAGACAATTACAGTTCAACATGGAATAGATGAGCCAAAGGGCCTGTTTCTGTGATGTGCTCATAGAACATAGAAATCTACAGCACATTACAGGCCCTTCAGCCCACAATGTTGTGCCAACCATGTAACCTACTCTAGAAACTGAATAGCATATATAGTAGATGGTTTATAACCTTGGCAGATTTCAGCAAAGGGAGATCGAGGCATTGATAAGGAAAGAGAAGGCAGAGTAAGAGAATAGGCTATTATGTGCATATGTGAAAATGTACACATTGAACTGAGATAACAAACTCAGAAAATGGGAAATTAAACAAGTGTCTTGAATCTGGCTTCATAGGCTTGGAAAACCTGGAAGTATTGAATGAAAGTCTATTCAGGGGTTCAAATAGTTTAATTAAAGGCTATATGATCTGCATCTTAAAATCTATAGACTCTTTACATTACGAATGTGTTGGTTACATTAGGCTGTTGTTTTGTTATCTGGTTCAGATATTCATGTTCAGGTACAAGATCACAGATATTCATGAAAAAAACTTTGTAGTATTGATGCAGCTGTTTATGCACAGGTCAGTGTCCAATGATCTGGTCAGTTTTATTGTTATTGTCAAAAATCAGATGTGGGGGGGGCAGTGGAGAGCAGTAGAATTTGGAAATATGAAATAAAAGCAGAAAATATGAGAAAAACAAAATGCTGGCAGAATTCAACATTTCAGGTAGCATCTATGGAAATGAATAAACAGTCACTGTTTTGGGCTTAGACCCTTCGTCAGCACTGGAAAGGAAGGGGAAAGGTGACAGGATAAGGCTAGAAGGTGATAGATGAAACCAGACGGCTGGGAGAGGGGGGAATGAAGTAAGAAGCATTAGAGGGCTGGAGGAAAAGGAATCAGTTAGGAGAGGTGAGTGGTGAAAAAGGAGGAGGGGCACCAAAGGGAATAACAGGTAGGTGAAGAGAAGACTTAAGAGACTAGAGTTGGGGATGTAATCCACTCACCAGGCTCGTAGGCAAACTTGGTCAGTAGTTCACTGCTAATAGCCACGTGACCCAGCGAAGAGAAGGCTACCTTTATAACAATATATGTCTAGGGTCAGTATGATTTGGGATTCAACCAAACAGGGAAGTTGGGATGTTTTGATTAACAGAATCTTGATTTGAACAAATGCTGTGAAAGTACTGTCCATACAGAATTACCTGTTGACAAGAAATAACAAATCATATAGCAGCATAAAATTACAAAAAAGTATATTTACCAATTACAGCTTTTTCAAACAGTTATTAAGAGAAATAAAGAAAATAAAAGGGCCCATTACAGTTAGACCAGTCTAAGTGTGCACATGATTGCTGGGGCTCATCTATTCCAAAAGCTGGGTATAACCTTTATTCACAATGCTGAATTCTCACCAATCACTGGTAGAGCTCATCTTGAACTCCTTCATCTCGTGAAGCACTCCTTGCAATTGTGTCTTGCTGTCAGATTGAATCCTACAGGCGTCTCTCCCAATCTTCTCTTTATTGCATCTTACACCAAAAGACCAAGAACCCCACCACTGCCACTAATCTTTCTCTAGGACCACCTAATCCCACCAGCCTGATTGGCTGACATAACAATCCTAAGCTAAACAACATGCCCCTTACCTTTTGCCAAAACCAAAACGTTCTACCAGCAGGACATGCTGCTTTCACAGAGAACTACTAAAATTTAATACCTCACAGCATAGCAGCAGGTATCTTAACTAGGACATTACAGGGAATCGAAGAAGAGGGAAAGGGAGGGGGAATAAATTACTGGAAGCTTGAGAAATCAATGTTCATGTCATCAGACTGGAGCCTATCTAGATGGAACATGATGTGTTACTCTGCCAACCTGTGAGTGGCCTCATTGTGACAGAAGAAGAGGTCATAGACTGTGATGTTGGAATAGAAGTAGGGATTGGAATTAAAATAGTTGGTCACCGGGAAATCCTTTTTGTGGATAGAGTGAAGATGCTTGGCAAAGTGGGCATTTTTTGTTTGGCACCCTGAATGTAAGTGAAGGTCCCAAACAGTCCTTCCAGATGAGGCAACTGGCAGTAAGGGAAACTGAAACTTGTGGTACACAATTTCACATGGAAAGATTATTGCCGAAGTTTTTATTGCTAACTTTCTTGGCTACAGACCAGAGTACAAACAGATCATTATATAATTTTGGAAAACAAGGGAGTATCAGTAAATGCAAAGACACTTTGCCTCAAACTCATGTGGGTGTGGCCTGCACTGAACTATTATCTACTAGTAATAGGATGGCTTGAGGTTGGAAGTATTTAAGAGAAGCAGCTAGTATTTTAAAGGATTCAGGCTGTAATGAGCAACCTCACTGGACAATTGCCAAAGGCTGAACCGTTTCTGCTGGATTTCCATAAGCTGTCTTAAGAAGAGTGGATACTCATGTAGAACACCAATGATGTTCACTGACCTGAGCACTGCATTGGAAGGATTTGTGGAGACAGGATTTGTTGTGTATCTCCAGTGTGTTGAATGGCAACTGGCAAATGGAAATAAAGCTAGACTCTGTTGTTCAATGGTGATGTTGCACGTTAATGGTCTTATTGTTTCATCACCACAAGTAAGCCTCTATAATAAAACCAAAAGATCACAATCCACAGAGAAAAAATTCCTTCTAATAGCTGTGTGAAATAATTGGTCCCTATATTTTCAAATCTGTCCCTAGTTCTAGATGTCCCCATTTGGGGAAAATGTTCTGAAAATTCCTCAAACCTCCAACCTGCTCAACCTCTCTACATCTATCAATCTTTTTATCTGGGAAATTAATCAAGTATGTCTTCTCTGCACTGTCCCCAAGGTAAGTATATCTGTCTTGCAGAGTAGTGGACTAGCTCAATATATATCAGACACATCTATCCTTCAACATGGAGACCTAAATTGTTTACAGTACAAGTTGCATCAAAATATCCCTATTTTTGTGCTCCCTGTTCCTCACAATAAAAGAAAGCAATCTGTTAACTTTCCTAATTACTTGCTGTACCAACACCTTAACATTTTGTTTCACATACTAGGATCCATCACTGATGTGTGGGGCTCCACAGGTTACTGATTACAGTCTGAAAATAGCCCACTTATCCTGATAGTTCCATTTTCACATCCTACCTTGATTATGCCAAACTGGAGCTCTTTTATTCTGTGCTGTAAGCTTTTATGTGCTACTTTATTGAATGGCTTCTGGAAATCCAAAAACACGACATCTACAGACTCCCTTTTATCCATCCTGATTGTTATATCCTCTATTTTCCATTCAAGCCCATTTAGGTCTTTCAGCCAGAAAGAGTCCTTAGCCCCTTCAGATTAAAAATAATAATAGGCAGAATCATGTAACATTAGTTATAAATGCTGAATAATAGAAATGAAGTCCAGGAATGACAAGGAAGTTACCAATTTAGATCTGAAGCAGCTGTGAAACATAGTCTGAAATAACATTAAATGGTTACGTTTATACTACCACATAAACAATTAAGTCATAAACATGAGATTCTGCAGATGCTGGAAATCTTGAGTAACGCACACTAAATGCAGGAATTCAGCAAGTCAGACAGCATCTGTGAAATGACCCTTCATTAGGACTGGAAAGGAAGGAGGCAGAAGCTAGAGTAAGAACCTAGGGGGAGGGATGGCAAACAAGTTGATAAGTGTGTGAAGTGTTGCCTCACCTGGAAGCACTGTTATGGATCCTGACTGATGGTGACAGAGGTGGTGTAGGGGCACTTTGCAGGAATAAGTCCTAGGGTGAGAGAAGTGGGGAGGGATGATTAGACAAGGGAGTCACATAGAGAGTAATATATACGGAAAGCACAGAGTAAGAGTGGTGCGAGGGACAGGAAGATGTGCTTAATTGGTAGAACCCATTGTAGATGAAGGAAGTTATGGAGGATGATGTGCTGCATCGGGAGGCTTGTAGGTGGTAGGTAAGGACAAAGGGGACAGACATTTATTTTTTTTTACTGTGTCAGGAAATGTGATGTCCACTGTTGATTCACTCATTGACATCAAGTGTCAATAAATTAGTAATCGAAGGTATAGGAAAATATTGAATGTGGGTTATGTGTGAGAGGGGGTGTGTTAGTAAGATCATGGTGCACTTGAGTTGATGGCTTTTATTTATTCTATGTGTTCTTTTTCTTAAATGCATATGTTCTGGAGAAGATTGTACAGATTGATTGGGAATCCAGCAGGAAGCTGAACATAGTGCATGGTTCATCAAATGTTGCTTTGGCACCAACTGTGGACAATGTAGAAGAGGTGAAAATATTTGGAGAATTAATTGATTCTGCCCTGAATGCAAATGTTCCACACTGCAATAAATAGACATGGCCACAGTGAACAGGACAGGTCTGCTGAAAGGTAGAACAACAGAAGAATAAGAAGGCAGTATTCCAAAGGGAGATTAATTTGACAATTGGTTTCCCTGTGGTAATGTGAAGACTGGGGTGAGGGAGCAAGAGTACTGCTGAAAGTGGTTGTGTCTCTTCTCGGGCAGAGTCAATGTGGATTTCTGAAAGAAAAATTAGGCTTGACATATCTGTTAGAAATTTTTAAGGTTGTAATGAGCAGAACAGATAAGGGTGCACTGGTTGATGAGATGTATTTGGACTTTCAGATGGTCTTTAATAGGATGTCAGATAAGTGATTGTTGAACAAATGATTTGGAGCCTAGAATAATATACTTTCCTGCATAGAAGATTGATTGATGGATAGAGTGGAGCAGGGAGTAGGAAGAATTGGGTCATTTTCAGGTTCTAAGTTGTGACTAGTGAGCCCCAGCTGTTCAGCCAGTTGTTGATGAGTTGAATAAGACTACCAAGTAGCCCCTCCAATTTCTTAGAAGTTTGTATAGATTCGAAATGTCATCTAAAACTTGGTCAAACTGCTTTTGATGCTTGGTGGAGAGTATCCTGACTGGCTGCATCATGGTCTGGTGTGGAGTAGTATACAAACAGTAGTAGACGCAGCATGGTCTATCACAAGCAAACCCCTCGCAATCAGTGAGCACATCTACAAGGAGCGCTGCCACAAGAAAGCAGCATCCACCATCAAGGGCTCCGGCAACCAGGCCATTCTCCCTTCTCGCTACTGTTTTTGGGCGGGAGATTCAGGAGCCTTATGCTCCACACCACCAAATTCAGGGACAGTTATTATCCTAAACCATCAAGTTCCTGGACCAACGTGCATAACGTCACTCACCTCAACATTGAACTGACTCCACAACCTATGGACTCACTTTCAAGGTCTCTACAACTCATGTTTTCAGTATTATTTATTTACTTTATTATTTATTATTTGTATAATTTGTCCTCTTTTGCAAATTGAATGTTCGTTGGTCTCTATGTATAGTTTTTCATAAATTCTATTATTTTTTAAATGCCTGCAAGAAAATGGATAGTATATGCCGAAATACATGTACTTTGATAATAAATTTACTTTGAGCTCTAAGGGGGTCAAGTGCAACCTACCTAAGTTTGTTGATAACACAGAAGTGAGCTGTGGAAAGGTTTCATGTAGGATAGAAAACCAAAGGGAATAGGTAAGGACTTTGCAGATAGAATCTATCATAGAAAAGTAAGGTATTTCTTAAACGGTGAGAGACTGAAGGGTGTTACCATTCAGAGGGGTCATCTGTCCCTGTACATGCATCACTGAATATTAACTGGCAGGTACACAAAACAGTTGGGAAGACAATTATTTTTTTTTTGCTTTTGTTGCAAAATGATTTGAGTCCTGTAGTAGAAATGTCTTTCTTCGATTATTCAGGGTCCAGGTGAGACTGCATCTGGAACGACGAATACAGATTTGGTTTTCCTGTCCAGTACTTGCAATAGAGGAAGAGCAGTAGCAGTTACAAGGTTGATCCGATGGGGCTGTAGCATGAGACTTTGCTTTCTTCAGTTTGAAATATGGAACCTGCAATATTCTTCTGGTATCTGACTGATGTACAGTGATGTTGTTCTGCTGTCTTGAGATATCTGGAAATGGGAATCAGTCTCATAAAGGGTGGAGAAGGTCATGCATTCACAACAGACAAAAGGACATTTTTCTTAAATCAGAAGGCAGTGAATCTTTAGCTGATATTTCCAGGAGGGTTGCAAGTACTCAATCACTGAGTACAGGTCCTCCCAGGTTCTATTTCTGTGAATGGTTCGTTACCCGGGCAATTCACAAGTTGGATGTATGCTGCAAATGGAGTTCCCAAATAACAGATGATCCCTGTAGCCCAATAGCAGCCAGTCTTCAAAATGCTCATTCGTAACTTGTGGAGGACTTGTATATTCAAGAAAGAGATTGATAGATCTCCTTGTGTATTAAGTGTCAAGTGCAGAAAATTGGCAAAAGTGAAAAAACAGTGGCCAAAACCTTTTTGAATGGTGAAGAAGATATGAGGGATTGAATGGTCTACTGCTTCACGTTCTAATGCAACATGCACAAAATGCTGGAGGAATGCAGCAGGGCAGGCAGCATCTACAGAACTGAATAAACATTTGACATTTTGGGCCAAGACCCTTCTTCAGGACTGGAAAGGAAGGAGGAAGATGTCAGAATAAAAAAGGTGAGGGGAGGGGAAGGAGGTTAGTTCAAAGGTGATGAATGAAGCCAGGTGAGTGGGAGAGATAAAGGGCCAGTCAATTTAATCACCTCACAGCTTCTCACATCACCACCCTCCCCTGCCCACCTGGCTTCACCTATCACTTTCTAGCTTGTACTGCTTCCCCTTCTCCCACCTTCTTATTCTGGCTTCTCCCGCCTTCCTTTCCAGTCCTAATGAAGGGTCTCAACCCGAAACGTTGACTGTTTATTCATTGCTATAGATGCTGTCTGACCTGCTGAGTTCCTCCAGCATTCTGTATGTGTTGCTCCGGATTTCCGGCATCTGCAGTATTTCCCATGTTCCTGTTCTGATGTTTGAATGACAAGAGTCATTCAGGCATTAGAACATGATGTAGTATGTAACCTGGTGTCTCTGGTGATATTAACTGAAAAGAATAAATCATAACAGAATGGGAGAAAACAGTGTGATCTTGGTAAATGGAGCAATGAGATCACAACAAATGTTTTAGGCTGCAAATGTGATTATTAAGGCAAACTTTCACAAATAATCCTCATCAACAAAAATCATTATAATCATTAGGAAAATTAGGCACCAATGCTTTTTTTTGAGAACTTGGTGGTTTGCAGCTTGATATTATTTGCTTTAGAAAGAGCTGTTATGTAGCTTCTTTGGATTTGGTAATTTCATTTTTTTTTAACCATCTGTTTCCTGGTCAAATTTTGTCCCTTGGGTAAAATAATGAAAGTCAGTAGCATTTGGGGTCTTAAGTTGTAGGACTCCATTAGTTTGCAGTAATTGTTCAGAGGAGTTCATTTCCATAGGTCAGTGAGTCCAAGGAATCCTAGGTGCCAAAGGGTTCAGAGGGCTAGGAAGAAAAAATAAAACAGAAGTGTGGCAAGAATAAGGAATGGAAATGGTTGGGGAGGGCAGGGGTTCAGGAGTGTACAAAGTGAAGTGGGATTGGGTTGCGTTAGAGAGCACTGAAATATTACTGGCAAATTAAGGGCAAGAGGGAAACTAGTAAAAGAGGAGAGCCTATTATGGATAAAATGAATGAAATTAATTTATTTCAGTCAGTACAAACATAATAAAAAGCATTGTTTACAATGATGACTTCATAATGATGATTTCATAGGATAAAATTACAACATAAAAACATAGATATTCTTTAAAACAGACTGAAAGGGTGTAGGCTGAAGCTACAGCTTATTATGCCTACCCGTCTTACTTATACAACACCATATTTGGCATCAATCATCACATCAAAAACAAAAAATTTCATAATCTTTTAACACAAAATCCAATCCCAAATATCATTTATTTATGTTACCCCCATTTGTTTTAAATCTTGTGTTTTATATTTGTTCATTAAATAATTTTAAAATAATTTTTTAAACTTGTTAAGTGTGGTACATGATTTTAAATTCTTACTACAACTGGTCCATAGATTCACCCCTCTGACTGAAATACAATGATGTTTTACATTTGTTCTCATCCTTTGTTTTTGAAATATACATGTTCCTCTCAAATCATGTTGACTTTCTCTCATTTTAAACAACCTTTGGATACTTTGTGGTAGCTACAATAGAGCCAGAGGGCTGAGATAAAGTGTGAAATAGATGCTTTATAACTGTAGTTGGAGAATTCAGGGAGGGTGAAATCTATAACATGCTATCATTATAAAATAGAAAATGATAAAACTAGTTAGGCCATATCTGGAGTATTGCATACATTTGTCAGCACATTATAAGGAAGGATGTTGAGGCTTTGGAGAGGATGCAGAAGAAGTTTACCAGGTTGCTGCCTGGATTAGTTGGCATGTGCTATAACCTAGGTTGTTTTCTGTGAAGTGGCGGAGTCTGAGCAGAGGTTTACGTGATTATGAGAGACATAGGTCGAGTAGGCAGACAGCATCTTTTTCTCAGGGCTGAAATGTCTAATACTAGAGGGCATACATTTAAGGTAAGCGGGGTTAATGTTAAAGGAGCTGCGGGGGTGGGGCATGAGTAGTTTTTTACACAGAGAGTGGTGGGTGCCTGGAATACACTCCCTGTGTTGGCAGTAGAGGCAGAAACATTAGGAAATTTTGAAGGTTAAATAGGCACATGAATGTGAGGGAATGGATAGGGACATTGTGAAGGCAGAAGAGATTAGTTTAGTTGGCCATTTGATTACTAATTTAATTGGCTCAGTGCAACACTGTGAGCTGAAGGGCCTTTTCCTGTGCTGTACTCTAAGAGAAGTCATTAGATGTCTTAATGGGCTTAAAGATGGATAAATGTTAAGGGTGTGATGAGATATATCCCAGGCTGCTGGTCAAGAGAGGAGATTGCTGGGGTCCAGAGATTTTCGATCACAGGTGAAGCACCAGGTGACTCGCAGATAAAAAAATATGATATTCTTATTCAAAATGGGCCGCGGGAGTACACCAAGTAATTAGAAGCCTGTGAGTCAAACATCGGTAGTAGGGAATTCATTGGGAAACGATCTGTGAAGCAGGACCAATTGGCACTTGGGAAGTCACATGTGATCAAGGACAAAATGGTTTGGTGATGGGAGGCAGAGGATGGGCAGAGAGTTATTTTTGATATTGGAATCCTCTGACTGGTGCCATTCCACAGGGATCTGTATTAGCATCCTTGCTGTTCTTTATATACATTAACAATTCAGATGGTATGATTGGTGATAGTGAGCACGATAGGCATGTACCCCAGTAAACTATTAATTAGTTAGTAAGATGGATAGAGCAATAGCTAATGGAATTTAATTCTAATAAGTGCGAGATGGAGTGCCTTTGGAGGGCTGATAAAGGTAGGATATACACAATACTGTAAATGATAGGGCCTTAGAGCAGGGTTTCCCAAACTGGAGTCCACAGACCCCTCAGTTAATAGTAAGGCTCATTGGCATAACAGTGGTTGGGAACTGCCTTGGAGTGTATTGGGAAAAATTATAACTGCCTTAAGGGGCAGCAGTAGTAGATAAGGTAGCAAAGAAGGCATATGAGATACTTGACCAGTAGCAGAGAATATAAAAGCATGCAGGTACAATGTTATAAAACACTGGCAAAGCCAGAGCTGTGTGCAGAAACCATATATAGGAGGGACATGATTGCTCTAAAGAGGGTGCAGAGCTGTTTCATCAAGACGCTACGTGGATCTCTGGTGTGAGGTGAGATGAGAAAGGGTGGGTTTATCATCCTTGGAGAAGAGAAAGCAGAAAGAAAACCTGGTGAAGATGTGTAAAGTTCAGCAAAGCATGAACAGAATAGAAATAGGAAACTTACCCCCGTAGGAGAGTTTTCTAAAGCTATGGAATATAGGTGTAGGGTAAGTGGTAACAGAGTTGGGCAGGATCTGAGGAAGAAACCCAGAGTGTGGTTTTTAAAAAAAAACTGGAAAGCATTGCCTGAGTGGGAGGTGGAACCAGGTACTCTCACCTTTGATAGGAACGTATCTAATTGAACACCTGAAGCATATAAAACCACAGACTAAATGATGGTTGAATGCAAATAATTAGAAGGCTAAAGAGCCTGTTTCTGTTTAATCATAAATCATCCCTGCAGTATGTGGAACTATGCCAAACTTAATAACTTACCTTATTAATTCAAAAGTTCAAAGCACACTTATTATCAAAGTATGCACACAAATAAACTCTTCTCGGGCTTCCAGCTGGTACAGGTATCGATTTTTAACTGACATTTCAATGACAACCTCTGCCGTCCTCATCAGGGATGCTGCCTGGGCATGTCTAGTCTGGTGATATCATCCATCCGTCCTGACTAGTTAGTCCTCATCCACTCAGGTTTCTGCTGTCCCACTTAAGTTATAATCAAATTCCAGTTGCTACTTAGAGTGAGACCTTCATCTTTGGTAAAATCCTTTTCCTCTAGAAATATTATTTCAATATTTCGAAGTATGTATACATTCTACAATCTTGACATTCAGCTCCTTACAGGCAGCCACAAAACAAAGAAACCCTAAAGGAACCCATGGAACAAAAGGACTGTAAAACTCCCAATGCGCAGACAGAAAAAAAATCATGCAAACAATAAAAATAAGGAACTAGCATTCAGAACTGAGGTTTTCTGAAAGACACAAAGCAGAGACATCACTGCAGCTGGAGCGGGCCACAGCCTCAGTTCAGTGCATATTGCAGTGCAGCCAGCGGAGCCAGTCCTAACAGCCTGACCTTTACCATTTGGCTTGGCGCTTAAATCATCCAAACACTGGGTCGTTCCTTGCATTGGAACAATTTATCACTCATGCACATGGTCCATGTGTTAACCTCAATGCAACCTGTGCATGGTCTGCACCCTGCATCAGACCAGGTTTCTGATAGCTGCATCAATGTGTTATCAGCTATCACCATTGGCAAAAGTTTTCTTCCCCTTGTAAATATTCTGAATGAAGTCTGGCTTGTATTGATACATTTACCCCCAAAGAGCAGTGTGAAGATTTTAATTTGTATTGCAGTATATATCATTAGTTTTCAATAGTTTTATCCTGCTTTTTTGCAGTTACATTAAATAACCTCTAAATTATTATCCAAGTCACCAAGAAGCAGAATTTCTTTATCAAAATATGACACACAATACATGTTACATGCAAGTTTTATCATTTAAAATTCTTCAATGTTTTAATAATTCTGAATAAAATTTCAAAAATCATTTGAAGAATTAATTATGTGGTGATTGCAAGTATGCCTTTAGTATGTTGCCATGAATTACCATAATTCGGGAAGTAAGCATAACTTATTGGAGCAGATAGATAAAGTGAGAGCGGTTTTAATGTTTCCACTTCAGCTTCTGTGTTGAATTATAGAGCCTTCGTCTGCTGGGTGATGAAGGCTGGCTGGGATTTGGTCCTTGGAGAGGTCCAGATAAGTTATTTATCTGGCATTTAGATAAGTTATTTTTACAGTATTTTACCTTTTATGGGCTGTAATTGAAATTGTGTTTATTTTGTTGAGTTGGCTCTCTCCTCAGAAAACCAGTTCTCAAAGAGGCTCAAAATCATTACTGGTTCCCTTTATGCCTTTTCCAAGGATCAAATTCTTGCCTCAGGGTCAGGTCCAACTGCTTTTCGGTCCAGGATCTGCCGCTCTCCCTGTATTTCATACTGCAATGTTACAGGGTGCTTAGACACTTGGGAGACGAGCTTGCTAATTACTTTCCATTCATTTTAGATCTCTGCCATAATACATGGGAGTTTTCCAAACCCTACCAGGTAAATTCATGGGAATATACTCTGTAAGAATTTTAACTTAGACGTCAAATGGAAAATATCTTTCATTGTGTATTAACTTCCTGTGAATTCTGAGTGTAGATAACGTTGGCTAAGGTCCAGTATTTCTGCTCTGTCAGAATACAAGCTTGTATGTATACTACTATGGGCATTTGTAATGAGACGGTTTACACTGCTGCTCACAAATAAAATGTAATCTTTACAAGGGGTGAGGGTTGTCTGTGGCAAAGTTAAATTCCTAACCAACGTTCTTGTCAACTTCTTGTTGTAAACAAGTATCAACATAAGAGAATGGGGGTATGTTGTTTGCCTTGCATCAAACCAAACGTGGCTCCATTATTTGCACCAATATGATTGAGTTCAAAGAAGCTTGCAGACCAGACTGGTTCATTACTTAGCACATCAAACATGGTCACTGGTATAGTTGATCAACCAATAGTTGAAATATTTCTGTACTCGGAGAGTCAGCATTAACTCTGGATGTTTGGGATCTCAACCGCAGAAGCTTTTGGACTATTTGTGTGAATTACTTTGTCTCAGCAAAGGTATTTGAGAAACCATCACGTGCAGGTAATGTCAACTAGTTGCAAAAGAGTATAAATGTTAGAAAGCATTGGGGATTGTTAGGAATGACAAAGAGAATAACAGAATGACGGGTTGACAGAAAGAAGAACTAGGATTCATTCCTCAACCTTCAGTTTCTACAATGAACTATTTATTTGTCTGCAACTCATTGGTATGTTCTTTTAGCTCACATGAATTGTACCTGTGTTTGGAAATCCTTTGTAAATCTTTAGTAATTCATAAATCTTTTATAAATCAGAAATCCTCTGTGAGTGTTAAATATGTATTAAGAACTGTCTAAAATTAAATGTGCATCATTAAAAATAAACTGCATAAACTACTTTGTTAGTTGGAAGTATCTCCTTTTGAAGTTTTGAGTTTTACAAGGCAGTGAGCCAATACCATCACCTCCCTAAGTTCTCTGAGCCAGCCATTGATCACCTCTCTGCCCCGGAACACACTCGTGCTTTATTAATATTCTTAATGACTTTTTATTTTATTTTATTTAGTAAACTTTTTCTGTACTTTGTTATATCTTAATAGATTTAGAATCTTGAAACCTTATTCTTTTGAAGTGTTCTTGCTCCATTACTGATCAAAATCTTAAAAATATACCTAGTAATATATGAAATAAACCTGTAATATCCCATGACAATGTATTAGGGTAGACAATCAAAAGTCTGGTTTATAAACCTAAAGAGTTATATCCAGGACCCATATCCTGTTTATGTTACAGTAATCCAGAGAATGACCAAGTGGGTCCGCGTCTGTTATGACTGCTGGGAAATGTGAACTCAGTTTTAGTTAGGTCACCTTGAGTTTAAAAATAAAGTCTTGGATCAGTGACCATCAATGTACCACACTGTAGAAACTTATCTAGTTCTTTTAAATCCCAAGTCTTTTCTGGCCTAAGATATGTGAAATTTCAGTCTAGCGGTAACAGGCATGATTCTCAACTTCCCTCTAGAATGGATTAGCAGGCAATATTGTTACATAGAACATAGAGAAAACACTGATGTTGTGCCTTCTTTTGAACCTACAACAAAATCAATTTAACCCTTTCCTTCCACATAGCCCTCCAGTTTTCTTACATCCATGTACTTATCTAAGAGTCTCCCAAATGAACCAAATATCTACAACAAAATCTGATTAACAACATTCTCCATCCACTACCTACATCTCAATTAGGAATCGATGCACCCAAGTTTCCCTGAATCCCATGCTTCCTGATTTTCTAAATGGAGATCCTTGTCAGATACCTTACTAAAATCCAGATATACCATATCCACTGCTTTGCCTTCATCAATATGTTTTTGTCACTTCCTCAAAGAATTCATCAGGCTTGTGAAGTACAACCCACCCCTCATAAAGCCATGTTGGTTATCCCTAATCAGACTATGCTTATATAAATATTTGTAAATCCCATCGCTAAGGATCCTCTCCAATAGTTTTCCCACCACTGAAGTAAGACTCACTGGTCCTTCATTCCCGGGAATATCGCTGTTACATTTCCTGATCATAAGAATAACATTTGCCATCCTCCAATCTTCTGGTACAACTGTTGTGGCCAGTGAGAGTGCAAAGATCATTGCCAAAAGTGCAGCAATCATTTCCCATTGTAATCTGGGGCTTATCCCTTCTGGTCCTGGGGAATTATTTAACCTAATATTTGGGGTGTCTAGGGAGGGGTAGCACATCTGGTGGGGGGCCTGCCATACCCTTTTTCAGGACAGCTTGTCCACCTTTGGTCCCCACCTGGCGCTCAGCTCTCACCTGTAGCTGTAACACGCACAGCGGCCACACCCCGGTAAACCGCCTCGGCAGACGGGCCAAACCAGGTGAGGGTAGCCGACGGGTCTTCGACCCTCGGTGAGGTAGGGGATCTGCCTGTCCCAGCGTGCGAAGTCTGGACATGGTGGATTGAGCGGAAGAGACCGATAAATGGTTTGACAGTCAAGAAGGCAGGCCAGCAGGCATTTGTGGAGCGCTAAGAGCACGACAAGGCACTCAGACATCCTGGTCATCCACTGCAAGAGGTGGTGATCTCTTTAAACTCACTCAGCAGAAGGCAAAGGCAAAGCACTCCTGTAACCTGCCACGTACACTATTTCCCAATATGTCAGGCGGTGTGGGGGGAAATCATCTGCCAACTGGAATTTCCAGATGTGACCTAACGACGAATATTTTTTCAGAATTTCCATCACATCCTCTTTCTTAGTGTTGATATATTCCAACATATCTACCTGTTCTACAGTTTTCTTGTATTCATCAAGATCCTTCTCACTGAATACTGAAGTGAAGTATTCCTTAAGGACCTGCCCTTCCTCCTTGAACTGTGGCACCCTCATTCTAGTCTTCCTTTTCCATTCAACCATATAGATGTACACCGATTAACAAGACAATGTTCAACCAGCCCAAAATGCACGACACAGTACTTACAACTCACACAAAACTCAAAGGTAATATTGCCACAAGTAAATTGACAAATAATAAGGTGCATTTATGACGTAAGTCAAAAAAAATCATTAGCATATCCTTCTGGGGTTTTACATGTGGTTAGACCTGGCTGGTGACAGCAAGTTCAGTAGTCTCACAGACTGAGGGAGTAAACTGCTTTCTATTCTAATAGTCATTGTCCTAATGCTATGGTACCTCTTGCCTGTCTGGTAGGGTCACAGAAAGATTGTTGGATGGATGGGTGGGATCCTTGAAAATGCTGAGGACCCTGCGTACACAGTGCTCCTGATAAATACGTTGGGTGGGTGAGGAGAGACCCTGATGATCCTCCCACAGTCCACACAATTGCACAGTCCTTTCCAGATACCATGCAACTTCCATACCATTTAGTGATACAGCTGGTCAGGACACTCCCAATGGAACTCCTGTAAAAATCGGTTAGAATGGGGGAGGGGTGGAATTCTTAACTACATGTCGAATGACTTGGATTTTTTTTCTTAATCTTACTCAATAAGGCTTTTCCATGTCCCATTCTAGCCCTCCTAAGTCTATTCTTGAGCTCTGTTCCAACAAATTCTGCTCCATCTGTACCTTCTGCACTGAGGAGAAGGTGGAAGTCACCCATGACAACAACCCTGTTACTTTTGCACCTTTTCAAAATCTGCCTCCCGGTCTGCACCTCTGTGTCTCTGTTGCTACCAGGAAGGCCACAGAATACTCCCAATAGGGTGATTTCTGCCTTCCTGTTTCTTACTCCCACCCGCATTGACTCCGCAGACAGCCCCTCCAGATTTCAGAATGGTCTCGTGTTCTGACTGAATGACTGCAAGGGCTGGGTGGCTGGGTGAAAGTGGGTGCCAAAGGCTCTTTATTTGTGGATAATGTCCCTGGAAGAATAAGGACAGCGGGGAGAAAGATGTTGAAACAGTGAGGTACAAAATACTGCAGTTGCTGGAAACCTGAAACAAAGGGGAAATATTGGAAGTATTGTGTTATTAAGTATGAATTACCTCATGTATCTCATGTACCTCATGTATCTTTCCATCTATTATTCAGCTTGGCAAATATTACACACTGTTGAAATGAAATTCTGTAATATCAAAAGGAGTTATCAAACTAGGGTTTTATTTCTGCATTTAAGGATTGATCTGAAGGTTATTAATATTAATAGAACTAATAGTTATAACATACAGTACATGGACAGTTTCCATGGATGATGGGGGTTGAATCACAGGAAGCATGATTTGCCATTGGAAGAGATTTTCTCCGCAGCCTTCAAAATCTACATGGAGCTTGCCTACTGATCAAAAATGACAGGTTTGTCCAGAGAATTGAATTGACTTTATTTCTTGCATCTTTCACGTACATGAGGAGTAAAAATCTTTTCGTTACATCTCCACCTAAATGTACCCGTTGGTCCTGGCTTTTATGCCGCGGTTCCGTTTCCCAGATGTTAGCAGCTGGAATAGATTGTGGTTGGGTTGACTTGGAACCCCAATGATCCCAAGGTTTTTACACACCTGTCCTTGTAAATGTGCTGAAACATGGGAAGTTCACAACTACAGATGCCCTGGGCTGTCCGCACCACTCTCTGCAGAGTCCTGCGATTAAGGGAGGTACAGTTCCCGTACCAGGCAGTGATGCAGCCAGTCAGGATGCTCTCAATTGTGCCCCTGTAGAAAGTTCTTAAGATTTGGGGTGGAAGAGGCTCTGTTGTGCCTTTTTCACCACACAGCTGGTGTGTACAGACCACGTGAGGTCCTTGGTGATGTGGATGCCGAGGAACTTGAAGTTGTTCACCCTCTCAACCACAGATCCATTGATGTCAATAGGGGTTAGCCCATCTCCATTCCTCCTGTCATCCTTTGTTTTTGCGACATTGAGGGAGAGGTTGTTTTCTTGACACCACTGTGTCAGAGAGATGACTTCTTCCCTGTAGGCCGCCTCGTTATTGCTTGAGATAAGGCCAATCAATGTAGTGTCATCGGCAAATTTAATTAATAGATTAGAGCTGTGGGTGGCGACATAGTCATGGATATACAGGGAGTAAAGGAGGGGACTCAGTACACATCCCTGAGGGGCTCCTGTATTGACAGTCAGAGGGGTGGAGGTGAGGGAACCAGCAATCTGACAGGAAGTCCAGGATCCAGCTGCACAAGGCAGGGTCAAGGCCGAGGTCTCTGAGCTTCTTGTTGAGCCTGGATGGAATTATGGTGTTGAATGCTGAATTGCAGTCCAAGAACAGCAATCTCACATAAGCAGTTGTGTTAATTGGAGAATTTCATTTCTTCTTTCAAAGACAGGAGCATCAGATGACTCTTCAGTAATAATGATTGTGTTGTTGCGTGAACTAAGTCGCCAGACAGACACTAAAGCTAGTGGATATAGAAGTGTTTTATTCAACAAAAATGAGCAACAGGCATCATATTGAGACACTCATGTAAGAAGAGACTTGCTTGACCCAATATTACATGAGATTTTTATATGCTAAAGATCAAAGATAACAGCGGGACATTTCTATAGTTACAATGTTCAGTATTTACAATGCTCTCTTTGAATTACATGTAGTTTTCAAACACATACTTCTTCACACCCACTCTCCAGACACCCAAAATGAAAGTTAATCCCCACTGACCCTCTCTCTCTGCATTCGGATGTATGCAGACACCAAGTGAATGGCTGTTTCCTGGTTTGTAATCAACCCCAATCTGTAGCTCCAGGGAGGGTTCTGTCCAAAGCTGCATTTTAAATTCACTCTACAATCCACATTCAAATCTGAAGGTTAGTTGCTGCTGAAATTAATATTTGCCATATGCTATAACAATTGCATCAAGGCCCTTGCCTTCCACTGCATCCATGATATCTTACTTTGACATACCTGGCAAGTCCTCCATCGTGAAGACCAACACAAAATAGTTGTTCAAAGCCTTGGTCATTTCTTTATTACCCATTATTAATTCCCCCCTTCTCATCTTCCAAGGAACCTGCATTGACTTAAGCAACTTTTCTTCTACTTTATGTAATAATCGAAAATTTTACTATCTGGTTTTTATACTTTGTGTGAGCTTACTTTCATCATCTATCTTCCCTTTCCTTATGGCTTGTGTTGTGGTTCTTTGTTGATTTTTGAAGTTTTCCCAGTCTTCCAGTTTCCCACCACACTTGGCAACTTTGTATGCAAGAGTTTTTATTCTGATGCTTTTTCACTCCACGTCCATAGTCTTCTACTGCTGGAGCTCATTCACTTCAAGGTTTGACATGTTCTATGTTCAGTAATACTTTTCTGCACATCGCTGTGGTTATTTGAGCTACTGTTGCCTTCCTGTCAGCTTGAACCAGTCTGCATTCTCCTTCAATCTCTCTTGTAATTAAGACTTTTTCACCCTCAGAACTACTGTTCACTGGATTTATTTTTGGTTTGCACACCATTCTCAGAAAACTCAAGAGACTGCTGTACATGAAAATCCCAGAGGTCAACAGGTATTCAAATCATCCCGAATGGCATCAGCAATCATTCCACAGTCAAAACCACTATAAGACCATAAGACATAGGAGCAGAAGTTGGTCATTCAGCCCATCAAGTCCGCTCCACCATTCATGGCTGGTCTGATATTTTCAGTCATCCCAACTCCCTTGCATTCTCCCAATACCCTTTGATGCCCTGGCTAATCAGGAACCTATCAATCTCTGCCTTAAATGCACCCAATGACTTGGCCTCCACAGCCGCTCATGGCAACAAATTCCACAGACTTACCACCTGTATCCAGAGATACCGGTCACGTGACAGACGCACTGCCACCTGGCTGGTCAGAGGACACACCACATGCCAATCAACATTTGGTCCCTCCCAACTAATCAATGCACACCTAAATTATTGGTCACCTTATTTGGATTAGCTCACCCAGCCCCATGCTTTAAAAGGTGAGACTTGCCCTTGGCTAGCCCTCTCTTACAGACCACCACATTGGAGGCAAGTTCATTGATTTATGTTTGGGAAGGTCTATCATTTGTCCTGGTAAAGGAGCCTCAGCTATCGAAGGTCAAGGGGGATAGCTGTTGTAGTGCTTTTCCCTTGTTCTTTGTTTGTGTAACCGTACCCTGTCCCCACACCGCTTCCTGTGTATCGTAGTTGCTTGTGTTGACCCAATTTCCCCTTGTAAATAAATTTCTTATTATTAAAACTGTGTGTGTCCAGGCCTCTACTGTTGAGACTCAAAGAACCAGTTATTTTCCATCACAACACCACCCTATGAATAAAGTAATTTCTCTGCATTTCTGTTCTAAATGGAAATCCTTCAATCCAGAAGTTGTAGCCTCTTGTCCTAGACCCCCTGCCATGAAAAATAACTTTGCCATATCTAATCTGTTCAGGCCTTTTAACATTTGGAATGTTTCTATGTGATCACCCCTCATTCTCCTGAACTCCAGGGAGTACAGCCCAAGAGCTGCCAGACTTTCCTCGTACGGTAACCCTTTCATTCCTGGAATCATTCTCGGGAATCTTCTCTGAATCCTCTCCAATGTCAGTACATCCTTTCTAAAATAAGGAGCCCAGAACTGCACACAATATTCCAGTGTGGTCTCACGAGTGCCTTATAGAGCCTGAGCATCACATCCCTGCTCTTATATTCTATACCTCTAGAAATGAATGCCAATATTGCATTCACCTTCTTCACCACCAACTCAACCTGGAGATTAACATTTAGGGTATCCTGCATAAGGGCTCCCAAGTCCCTTTGCATCTCTGTGTTTTGAATTCACCCCCCATCTAAATAATAGTCTGCCCATTTATTTCTTCCACCAAAGTGCATGACCATACATTTTTGAACATTGCCGCTTCTTTGCCCATTCCCCTAAACTATCTAAGTCTCTCTGCAGGATCTCTGTTTCCTCAATACGACCTGCTCCTCCACCTATCTTTGTATCATCGGCACATTTAGCCACAATCAATTAATCCCATAGTGCAAATCATTGACAAACATCGTAAAAAGCAGCCCTCCCAACATCGACCCCTGTGGAACACCACTGGTAACCGGCAGCCAGCCAGAATAGGATCCCTTTATTCCCACTCCCTGTTTTCTGCCGATCAACCAATGCTTCACCCATGCTAGTAACTTCCCTGTAATTCCATGGGCTCTTATCTTGTAAGCAGCTTCCTGTGTGGCACCTTGTTAAAGGCCTTCTGAAGACCCAAGTACACCACATCCTCTGCATCTCCTTTGTCTACCCTGCTTGTAATTTCCTCAAAAAATTGCAGTACGTTTGTCAAACAGGGATTTTCCTTTCAGGAAACCATGCTGGCTTTGGTCTATCTTCTTGTGCTTCCAGGTACTCCATAATCTATCAATTCCCTAACCATCCCTAACTATAGTCCCTAACTATCAATTCCAACAACTTTCCAACCACTGATGTCAGGCTAATAGGTCTATAGTTTCCTTTCTGCTGCCTCCCACCCTTTTTAAATAGCGGAGTAACATTTGCAATTTTCCAGTCATCTGGTATCGATTCTTGAAAGATCATTATTAATGCCTCCGCAATCTCTCCAGCTACCTCGTTCACAACCTGAGGGTGCACTCCATCAGGTCCAGGAGATTTATCCACCCTCAGACCATTAAGCTTCCTGAGCACCTTCTCAGTTGTAATTTTCACTGCACAAACTTCACTTCCCTGACACTGTTGAATGTCGGGTATACTGCAGATGTCTTCCACTGTGAAGACTGATGGAAAATACAATTCATTTCCTCTGCCATCTCTGCATCTCTCATTGCAGTATCTACAGCGTCACTTTCTTTTGGTCCCATATCTACCTTCAACTCTCTTTTACCCTGTATATACTTTTAAAAGCTTTTAGTATCTTCTTTGATATTAATCGCCAACTTCCTTTCATAATTCCTCTTTTCTTTCCCAATGACCTTCTTAGTTTCCTTCTATAAGTTTTTAAAAGTTTCCCAATCCTCTATCCTCCTACTAGCTTTGGCTTCCTTGTATGCCCTCTCTCTTGCTTTTACTTTGGCTCTGACTTCACTTGTCAGCCACGGTAGTGTCTTTCTACCATTCGAAAATTTCTTCTTATTTGGAATCTTGCACTTCCCTCATTTTTCACAGAAACTCCAGCCATTGCTGCTCTGCTGTCTTTCCTGCTAGTGTCCCTTTCCGGGCAACCTTAGTCAGTTCCTCTCTCATGCCATTGTAATTTCCTTTATTCCACTGAAATACCGACACTTTGGAATTTAGTTTCACCTTCTCAAATTTCAATGTGAACTTGATCATATTGTGACCACTGTTCCCTAAGGGTTTCTTAACCTTAAGCTCTCTTATCACCTCTGGATCATTGCACAACACCCAGTCCAGCACAGCCGATCCCCTTGTGGACTCAACAACAAGCTGTTCTAAACAGCCATTCCTTAGACATTCTACAAATTCTCTCTCTTGAGGTCCAGTACTGGCCTGGTTTTCCCAATCCACTTTCATGTTAAAATCCCCAATGATTATCATGATATTCTGACATGCTTTTTCTATCTCCTGCTGTAATTTGTAATCCACAGCCTGGCTGCTGTTTGGAGGCCTGTATACAACTGCCATTAGGGTCCTTATACCCTTGCCATTTCTTAACTCAACCTATAGAGACTCTACACCTTCTGATCCTACGTCATCCCTTTCTAATGATTTAGTATTATTTCTTATACACAGGGCAACTCCACCCCCTCCATCTACTAACCTATCTTTCCAATACACCGTATGTTCACGATTCAAGATTCAAACTTTATTGTCATTCTAACCACACATCAGCTCTGCAGGGCAGAATGAGACAGTGTTTCCCAGGAGCAGTGCAATCATAACATAACAAACGCAACACTAAATAATAAACATAACAATAAATAGCAAAACACAACAGCTACATGTCAGTTTAAAAACAAGTTATAAATGTCCAGTGCAAGTTAAAAGTGTCCAAAGCAGAGTCAGGTAGAGCAGCTATTGAGCAGTCTGACTGCCTGTGGGAGGAAGCTGTTTAGTAGCCTTGTGTTTTAGTTTTGATGCTCCTGTAACATTTGCCTGATGGCAGAAGAACAAACAATTCATGGAGAGGGTGTGAGGGGTCTTTAATGATGTACCGTGTCTTCTGGAGGCATCGACTCTGAAAGAGGTCTTGGATAGAAGGTAGGGAGACCCCAGTAACCTTCTCTGCTCCCCTAACCACCTTCCTCAAGGCTTCTTTGTCAACAGCACTGCAGCTGGAGTACCAGGTTGTGATGCAAAAGGTCAGCACACTCTCAACCACGCCTCTGTAAAATGTCGTTAAGATGTTAGTGGGGAGTGATGCTTGTTTAAGCTTCCTCAGAAAGTGCAATCTCTGCTGGGCTCGTTTCACAATCGCAGTGGTGTTCCTGGACCAGGTGAGATTGTCTGAGATCTGCACCCCAAGGAACTTGATGTTTTCCACTCTCTCCACTGTGGAGCCGCTGATGCTGAGGGGTGTGTGCTCAGGCTGAGACCGTCTGAAATTGACAATTATCTCCTTGGTTTTGGTGACATTAAGCATCAAATATCCTTGGACATTCAGCTTCCAATGACAGCCATCCTTCAGCCAAGTTTCTGAGATGGCCACAACATCATACTTGCCCATCTGTAGCTGAATTTCAAGATCGTCCGTTTTATTTCTTATGCTGCGTGCATTCAAATATAACACTTTCAGTCCAGTGTTTGTAGCTTTCTGTTTTAACTGCACCTCGCCTCTATTGCCCTGTAAATCATCCCACTGGCTGTGATTCAGCCTCATCTCCTGCCCGTCCTTTCTATCATCTCTGTTGCACACTTTCTTTGATTTATTCCTGTTTTCCCCTTCCTCAGCCCTCTCACTCCGGTTCCCATCCCCCTGCCAAATTATTTTAACCCTCCCTAACGGCTCTATTAAACCTGCCTGCTTGGATATTAGACCCCTTTGTGTTCAGGTGTAACCCGTCCTTTTTGTACAGGTCGCACCTCCCCCAGAAGAGGCCCCAATGATGCAGGAAACAGAAGCCCTGCCCCCTACACCAGTCTCTCAACCACACATTAATATGCCTGATCATGCTATTCTTGTGCTTGTTAGCACGTGGCACAGGCAGCAATCCTGAGATTACTACCCTGGAGGTCCTGCTTTTCAGCTTCCAACCTAACTGCCTGAATTCTCCCTTCAGGACCTCCTCCCTTTTTCTACCTGTGTCATTGGTACCAACGTGTATTTAAGGCAGAGCTTGATAGTTTCTTGATTGGTTGAGGCATGAGGGAATATGAGAAGAAAACAGAAGATTGGGGCCAGCTATGATGAATTGCCGAAGCAGACTCGATGGGCCAAATAGTCCAATTCTGTCTTATGGTCTTAACTACAAGAATTTACCTGATTCACTGGGCAGCGGTGTTAGCTGTGAGGAGGATGCTAAGAGGATGCAGGGTGACTTGGATAGGTTAGGTGAGTGGGCAAATTCATGGCAGATGCAATTTAATGTGGATAAATGTGAGGTTATCCACTTTGGTTGCAAGAACAGGAAAACAGATTAATATCTGAACAATGGCTGATTAGGAAAAGGGGAGATGCAACGAGACCTGGGTGTCATTGTACACCAGTCATTGAAGGTGGGCATGCAGGTACAGCAGGCGGTGAAAAAGGCAAGTGGTGTATTGGCATTCATAGCAAAAGGATTTGAGTACAGGAGCAGGAAGGTTCTGCTGCAGTTGTACAAGGCCTTGGTGAGACTGCACCTGGAATATTGTGTGCAGATTTGGTCCCCTAATCTGAGGAAAGACTTTCTTGCCATAGAGGGAGTACAGAGAAGGTTCACCAGATTGATTCCTGGGATGGCAGGACTTTCATATGAAGAAAGACTGGATCGACTAGGCTTACACTCACTGGAATTTAGAAGATTGAGGGGGGATCTTATTGAAACATATAAAATTCTAAAGGGATTGGACAGGCTAGATGCAAGAAGATTGTTTCTGATGTTGGGGAAGTCCAGAACGAGGAGTCACAGTTTAAGGATAAAGGGGAAGCCTTTTAGGACCGAGATGAGGAAAAACTTTTTCACACAGAGAGTGGTGAATCTGTGGAATTCTCTGCCACAGGAAACAGTTGAGGCCGGTTCATTGGCTGTATTTAAGAGGAAGTTAGATATGGCCCTTGTGGCCAAAGGGATCAGGGGGTATGGAGAGAAAGCAGGTACAGGGTTCTGAGATGAATGATCAGCCATGATCATACTGAATGGCGGTGCAGGCTCGAAGGGCCTACTCCTGCACCTATTTTCTATGTTTCTATTGCACAGGACCAGATCTAAGATGATATTTTCTGATAGGTTCAGTTATATGATGTTCAATAAAAATATCATGAATGTATTCAATGCCATCCCCTTCTCTCAATTCCTCCATCTCTATCGCATCTGCTCGCAGGATGAGGCTTTTCATTCCACAATTAATGAAATGTACTCCTTCAAACAAAGAGGCTTCCCTTCCTCCACCATCAACGCTGCCCTCACCCGCACATCCACCCTCATTCATCCTCCTACCACACCAAGGATAGGGTTCCTCTTGCCCTCAGCTACCACCCCACCAGCCTCCGTATCCAACTCATAATTCTCCGTATCTACTAACATCTCCAATGGGATCCCACCATCAAGCACATCTTTCCTTCCCCCCCGCCCCCCCTCCCTTCTTTCAGCAGGGATCCCCTCGTCTACGCGACTCCCTCGTCCATTCGTCCCTCCCACTTATTTCCCTCCTGGCACTTACCCTGGCAAGTAGAGTAAGTGCCACACCTGCCCCTACACCTGATCACTCACTACCATCCAGGGCCCCAAACAGTCCATCGAGGTAAGGCGACATGTCACTTGTGAGTCTGTTGGGGTCATATACTGTATCCGGTGCTCCCGGTGTGGCCTCCTGTATATCAGTGAGACCCGATATAAATTGGGAGGCCGCTTTACCAAGTATCTATGCTCCATCAGCGGGATCTCTCAGAGGCCACCCATTATAATTCTACTTCCCATTCCCCTTCCAACATGTGAGCCCATGACCTCCTCTGTCGTGATGAGCAGCACCTCATACTCTGTCTGGGTAGCCTCCAACCTGATGGCACGAGCGTCAATTTCTCAAACTTCTGATAATGCGACCCCCCCCCCCTCAGCATTCCCCATTCCCATTTCTCTCTCTCACCTTTATCTCCTTACCTGCCCATAACCTTCCTCTGCCGCTCCACCCTTTCCTTTCTTCTTTGACCAGCTCTCTTCTTCTCCCTTCTTCAGCTCTGTCTTTCAAACCAATCGTCTTCCCAGCTCTTTACTTTGCCCCTCCCTCTATCCCAGTTTCATCTATCACCTCCCACCTTGTACTTCTTCCTCCCCTCTCCCACCTTCTTACTCTGAATTCTCATCATTTTTTCTCCAGTCCCGATGAAGGGTCTCGGCCTGAAGCATCAACTGTTTACTCTTTTCCATAGATGCTTCCCAGCCTGCTGAGTTCCTCCAGCATTTTGCGTGTGTTGCTTGGATTTCCAGCATCTGCAGATACTCTCTCATTTGTGAGTGGATGCAACTGATGTTTCAGACCAAAACATCAGGACTGGAGAAAAGATGAGGAGAAGTCAGAGTAGGAAAGTGGGGGGGGGGGGGTGGGGGGAGGAAGAAATACAAGGTAGTAGGTGATAGGTGAAACCAGGAGAGAGGGAGGGCGTAGAGAGCTGGATGTTGATTGGTGAGAAAGATAAAGGGCTGAAGTGGTATAGTCAAGATCTCCACGGGAATCGGAGATAGGGACAGAGATTGAGAAAGGGGAGAGAGGTATCAGAAATGGACCAAGTGAACTTAAGGGCAGGGTGGAGGCAGATTTGATGAAATTTATGAGCTCAGCATGGGTGCATGAAGCTGCACCAATGCAGTAGTCAATGTAGTGTAGAAAGAGTTGGGGAGCGTTACCAGGGAAGGCTTGGAACATGGACTGTTCCATGTAGCTACCGGAAAGGCAGGCATAGTTGGAGCCAATGCGGGTGCCCATTAAGTGAAGTGAAAATGGGAGGAGCTGAAGGAGAAGTTGTTGAGGATGAAGACCAGTTCTGCCAGACAGTGATGCAGGTGGCAGAGGGGAACTGGCTAAGTCTTTTGTCAAGAAAGTAGTGGAGACCGTTAAGACCTTCTTCATGGTGTTTATCTGCGTCACAAAACCAATGCAATTTGTAATACCGAAAGTAACCTAAACTGTGTCATTTAAATATTGTTTCAAAGATTAAAGTAAACCCTTCACATGTTTGGGTTCATAGGTCAAATTTAATCGCCAAGCAATGAATTGTTAGATTTACAGTTACACTGTAATGCATTAATATTGAACAGTAAATATAGTGTGTGCTTTTTTATTAATTTATGGTCCACAGCAGTAATGGCAAGGCCAGGTTCCACGATATATATACTGATTAACATTGTGAAGCGTTGGCCCCTGTCCAGCCAATATCATACATTCCTTCAGTATATCTACTCTCCACTCTTTCATAAATTTCTTCAGTAATCTCATCTTTGACCAAAGCCTTTGTTGTTCTTTCTGACCCCCTTTTCTTGTTTAGTCATCTATTTTTCCAAATGTTATCTGTGAAGAGCCATTAGGTTTGCACAACCAAATTTTCATTGTGTCATACTGTGTAGTGTAACATGCAAGGAGTGCACTAAAATTACACTTCACCTAGATATCTCGGTGTACGAAGATTCATTCAAAATGTCACAAGGAACACCTCACCTTTTGTAAAACCTGCACTATATTTGGCAAAAGGAAGTGATTTTTCAGATTTTTCAGGGTGTTCAAATTCATTAATAAGAGTATCCATAGAATGTCCTCTCACAACTAAAATTTAGCTTTATTATCACGTGTACATCGAACCACACAATGAGATGTGTCACTTGCATCAACAGTCAACACAGTCTGGGGATGTTCTGCGGATAGCCCTCAAGGCACCACCATATAGCGTGTTCACAACTTACCAACCCTAAACTAAACATCTTCGGATCGTGGGAAGAAACTGGAGCACATGGAGGAATCCCACATGGTCACAGAGAGAACATATAAACTCCTTAAGGACAGCAGTGGGAATTGAGCCTCAACTGATTTTGCAGCTGGCATTGTAAAGCATTTTGCTAACCAGTATGCCACTCTGCTGTCTCTTGTCAGCGTGGATGAGTAGAGCCCATTCTGTATCACTCTTCCGGTGATCCTGTCCCTTGGATATCTGTCCAGTTTCAAAGTTCAAAGTAAATTTTAATATCAAAGTATATACAGTATATGTCACCATATATAACCTTCAGATTAATTTTTTGTGGGCATACTCAGCAAATCTATATAGTAGTAGCTATAACAGGATCAATGAAAGATCAATCAGAGTGCAGAAGACAACAAATTGTGCAGATACAAATATAAGTAAATAGCGATAAATATGAGAACATGAGATAATGAGATAAAGAATCCTTAAAGTGAGATTATTGGTTGTGGGAACATCTCAATGATGGGGCAAGTGGGTGTAGTTATCCCCGTTTATTCAAGAGCCTGATGGTTGAGGGGTAGTAACTGTTCTTGAACCTGGTGGTGCGAGTCCTGAGGCTCTTGTACCTTCTATTTGATGGCAGCAGTGAGAAGAGAGAATGCCCTGGGTGGTGGGGATCTCTCTTTTTGGATGCTGCTTTCCTACGACAATGTTTCATGTCGATGTGCTCAATAGATGTGAGGGCTTCACCTGTGAGATACTGGGCCAAATCCACTATTTTTTGTTGGATTTTCCATTCAAAGATGTGATGCAGCCAGTCAGTATACACGCCACTACACACCTAAAGAAGTTCGTCATAATGTCATGCTGTTTGTCTCAACCTGTTATTACTCTAATCAGTCATTTACTAAATTTCATTATTGTATTTATTGGCTATTTTATGCTTATGACTTGGAGGATTGGGTTATCATAAAAAGAACTTGTTGATACAATTATCACCTTAGGATAATAATTAAAGACTGGAACAACACAGTGATATAGTGACTGAAGTTACTGCCTCGCTGTGCCAGAGACCTGGGATGAATCCTAGTCCTGGTCCTGCCTATGTGGAGATTGCATGCTCCCCTTTTGACCATGTGTGCTTCTTTTAGGTGCTCCAGTTTCCTCTGACATCTTCAAGTTGGTCAGTTAAATAGCCCCTGTAAGCTGCCTCTAGAGTTGGTGAGTGGCAGAATAGCAGATGGGAATAATAAAGGATTAGTGTAAATCTGTTTGTTGGTTGATCCAGACTTTCTGGAGCCTCTTCCTGCAATGTACATCTCTGTGACTCTAAGAGTAAACAAATACAAGAGAAATGTAAGATGAAGCTGAAGGCATTGACATATACTTGCATGCATATTTGAACATTGCAACTGTCAAGAATGGTTTGGATGATGATTTATTGAGGGGAATGTTTTTGTAACCAACTACATCATATTAGAGCAACTTTGTGGAATGTGTTAGGAAAATTCATAAACACCAAAGTCTAGTTTTTCTGAAACTGGACAGCACTTTGTATTATCTATAATCATAGAACAAAACAGAAAATCTACAGCACAATACAGGCCCTTCAGTCCACAAAGCTGTGCCAGACATGTCCTTACCTTAGAACTACCTAGCCTTACCCATAGCCCTCTATTTTTCTAAGCTTCATGTATCCATCCAGGAGTCTCTTAAAAGACCCTATCATTTCCGCCTCCACAACCGTCGCCGACAGCCCATTCCATGCACTCATCACTCCGTGTGTGGAAAAACTTACCTCTGACATCTCCTCTGCATCTACTTCCAAGCACCTTAAAACCATGCCCTCTCATGCTAGCCACTTCAGCCCTGGAAAAAGCCTCTGACTATCCACATGATCAATGCCTCTAATTATCTTGTACACCTCTATCAGGTCACCTCTCATCTCCGTCGCTCCAAGGAGAAAAGGCCGCGTTCACTCAACCTATTCTCATAAGGCATGCTCCCCAATCCAGGCAACGTACTTGTAAATCTCCTCTGCACCCTTTCTATGGTTTCCATAGTGAGGTGACCAGAACTGAGCACAGTACTCCAAGTGGGGTCTGACCAGAGTCCTATGTAACTGCAACATTACCTCTCGGCTCTTAAACTCAATCCCACGATTGATGAAGGCCAGTGCACCGTATGCCTTCTTAACCACAGAGTCAACCTGCACAGCAGCTTTGAATGTCCTATGGACTCGGATCCCAAGATCCCTCTGATCCTCCACACTGCCAAGAGAATTGCCATTAATACTATATTCTGCCATCCTATTTGATCTACCAAAATGAACCACCTCACACTTATCTGGGTTGAACTCTATCTGCCACATCTCAGCCCAGTTTTGCATCCTATCAACATCCCACTGTAAACTCTGACAGCCCTCCACACTATTCACAACACCCTCAACCTTTGTGCCATGAGCAAATCTACTAACCTATCCCTCCACTTCCTCATCCAGGTCATTTATAAAAATCACAAGGAGTAGGGGGTCCTAGAATAGATCCCTGAGGCACATCACTGGTCACCTCCATGCAGAATATGACCCATCTACAACCACTCTTTGCCTTCTGTGGGCAAGCCAGTTCTGGATCCACAAAGCAATGTCCCCTTGGATCCCATGCCTCCTTACTTTCTCAATAAGCCTTGCATGGGATATCTTATCAAATGCCTTGCTGAAATCCATATACACTACACCTACGGCTCTACCTTCATCAATGTGTTTAGTCACATCCTCAAAAAATTCAATCAGGCTCGTAAGGAATGACCTGACTTTGTCAAAGCCATGCTGACTATTCCTAATCATATTATGCCTCCCCAAATGTTCATAAATCCTGCCTCTCAGGATCTTCTCCATCAACTTACCAACTACTGAAGTAAGACTCACTGGTCTAAAACTTCCTGGGCTATCCCTATTCCCTTTCTTTAATAAGGGAACAACATCCGCAACCCTCCAATCATCCGAAACCTCTCTTGTCCCCATTGATGATGCAAAGATCATCGCCAGAGGCTCAGTAATCTCCTCCCTCGCCTCCCACAGTAGCACAGGTACATTCCATCTGGTCTTGGTGACTTACCCAACTTGATGCTTTCCAAAAGCTCCAGCACATCCTCTTCCTCAATATCTACATGCTCAAGCTTTTCAGTCTGCTGCAAGTCATCCTTACAATCGCCAAGATCCTTTTCTGTAGTGAATACTGAAGCAAAGTATTCATTAAGTACCTCTGCCATCTCCTCCGGTTCCATACACACTTTTCCACTGTTACACTTGATTGGTCCTACTCTGTCACGTTGTATAATCATCAAAAGTTTCACTTTCCCCCAAAACTGTACCTCACTGTGATTCTCCAAGTTATTATTGCAATGTCTAGAACATTTGTTTTTAAACCTGTGACCCTTATGCCTTACGATTATACTTGTTATCTGTGTTCTCTGACTGATCTGTCTTGTTGTGTGTGATGTATCTGAACTCACCAGCTTAATTGCAGATTATTTTTCGCATCCACTTTACGGAGAAGAAGAGAATGTTGCTTCTCGTCATAATGTGCTTATTGACTCTGTCTAGTCAAAGATAATTATTGGCTTTTCTGCCTTTATGTCCCTACATTAGAAACTGTCCAGAAG
The DNA here is from genome assembly GCF_030144855.1 of Hypanus sabinus. NCBI lineage: Eukaryota > Metazoa > Chordata > Chondrichthyes > Myliobatiformes > Dasyatidae > Hypanus > Hypanus sabinus. The sequence goes on from NC_082718.1 coordinate 92,445,102, forward strand.
CCTATCTGCAATCTCATTGAAGCCAAAGCCACCCAAATATGGTGATTACCCCAGCTAGATTTGAATCAAATAGACATATTTTTGTTGTTATTTCTTCTCTCCTTTATCAAACCCTATATCTCCATCTTTAACGATTTCTGTTGGAAGGCTCTTCATATTGCTGCAAGAAATACGTTCCTTTAAAGCTTATGGTTTGTTATGGAATTTCAGACCAACCACACACATATGGTTTCTAGTTTTACAGCTGTAAATTGACAAATGTCAATTTTCCTGGCTGGCAATGGCTTTTGTTATTGAATTTCTGGGTTGATGTTGGACAACGTTTGGAGGTATTAGAATCCACGTGCACTTGTCATGTATTCCAGACAAAGGCAGATGGATGATGGGCAGTGAGGTGAACTAGTTTCCACTCGAGTATAACACGTCATTTTAAATGTGATTGGGATGTTCATTTTCTGTGAATTTTATAATTTAGCAGACCACGTGATAGCCAGAGGGAGGATGTTTTTGGATGGGAGAGATGGCAGATGCTGGAGAGAGAAGCAGACTACTGGAGAAACTCAGTGGATCAAGCAGCTTCTGTGGAGGCAGAGGGACTGTTGACACTTCAAGTTGAGATCCGCAGTAGCAAATAAGACTGAGCAAATTGCTGATTTAAATTAATCATTATGTTCAGCCAAATAGGAAAAAAAAGGTGATCATCTGTCTCCTTCTCCTCCTTCATCCAGCTGTTTTTTTCTTTTCATCCTATGTCCTCTTCCACCTATTTTCCTCCCTTCGTCCTCTTCTCCTTTCTTCTTGCCCACTTTTGATCCTTCCACCCCGCCCTCCACATCCTATACACTTTTCTGCCTCTCCACGTTCCCCTGCCTCTCCCTTCACCTCCTCCTGTTACTCTTCCTGTTCTCTCTCCTTCCCCTTTCTGAGTGACTCTTTTGGCATTCTCCTCGTGGTGGCAAAGTTGTACAGGACACAGAGGCCACCATGAAGTTTGGTACCCTGCTCTACTGAGTTCTGCGCAGCTGCCACAAGGTAGCACAACGCTTTACAGGACCAGTGACCTGGGTTCAATCCCCACCACTGCCTGTGAGGAGTTTGTACTTTCTCCCCCATGACTGTGCAGTTTTCCTCCAGGTGCTCTGGTTTCCTCCCACGGTTCAATAAATTATCTATCTATCTATCTAAAGCCGTAACAGTTGGTAGGTTATTTGATCATTATAGATTGTCCTGTGATTAGGCTAGGATTAAATCAGAGGATTGCCTGGTGGCCTGGCTTGAAGGGCACAAAGGGTCTAATCTGAACTGTATCTCAGTAAATAATTGAGTCCTACAGTTAGTGGAATGCAGCATGAGTCAGTGTACTGTAACACTCTCCATGGGACAATATCACTTTCTTTGTCTGCGTGCTTCACATAGGGGAATACTACACTGCTAAAGAGGGAGGATGTCCTGCAAAGATGACAAATAGAATCTAACTGTGTGAAGTTGAGAAATAACAGAAGTGTGTTGGCGCGTGGCCTAGTGGGCAAGGCATCAGACTAGTAACCTGAATGTCACAGGTTCGAGCCTCAGCTGAGGCAACGTGTTTGTGTCCTTGAGCAAGGCACTTAACAACACATTGCTCTGCAACGACACCGGTGCCAAGCTGCATGGGTCCTAATGCCCTTCCCTTGGACAACATCGGTGGCGTGGAGAGGGGAAGGCCTGCAGCTTGGGCAACTGCCGGTCTCCCATACAACCCTGCCCAGGCCTGCGCCCTGGAAACTCCAGGCGCGGATCCATGGTCTCTCGAGGCCGATGGATGCCACCACCACTCAGATTATACTGCATGGATTATTCTATCCTCCAAGAGGACCACAACCTTGTTGAAGGTTTTGGAGGCTTGTGTGCCTCATTGATCTGGAGGGCTCTGTTGGCTGGAGTCAGGGCTTTATGCTTTGGCTCTTGGTAGGGTAACCCATGCCAAATAGGTCAAAGGTTAGAGGCCAGACTAAGAGTGGTCCACCGGTCCTCCAGGTTCGGGCTTCAGCTCTGGTCAAACAAAACTGTTATGCAAACAGCAATGAAGATTCCTTCTGCATCGGAGTGTGACGGTATTCCTGAGCCTTCACCCAGGACTTGCATGGCTGACGGTAGAGAAAACCAAGAGTAAGCTACTGACATGATGAAGGAAGCCCTGGACTCCAGCAGAGATGGAGGAGCTTCACTGTGGGCCTAAATGCTGACAGCGTAATGGGCAGTAAGTATTATTCTATAGGCTGCCAACTAGGGGGAGAAATAAATTGTTATTCATTTGATGCGGTGGTTTGAGTATCTCAGAAACTGCTGAGCTCCTGAGATTTTCATGCACAAACAGTTTCCAGAGTTTACAGAAGATGGTACAAAAAACTGAAAAAAACACCAAGTTCTGTGGGCAAAAATACCGCGTTAGTGAGAGAGGTCAGAGGAGATTTGCCAGACTGGTTCAAACTGACAGACAGGCAACTGTAAACGTGTGTTACAACAATGGTGTGCAGAAAAGCATCTCTGAATGGACATCACGCCAAATTTGGCGTGAAGTGGATAGGCTACAGAGGCACTTACAAGTACACGGAATGGCTACTTTATCAGGTAAAGGCGTACCTAATGAACTGACCACTGAGTGTATACATACTAAGAGAAATAAAAGCAGAAAATACTGGAACTACACAACAGGTCAGGAAGCAGCTATGAAAAAGAACCTGACAAAAGGCACAGGTCTGAAATATTAACTTCTCTTCTTCAGAATTAGCTACGTGATCTGCTGAGTATTTCTAATAATATCATGATGTTTAAAAAAAAATTAAAGTTGATATCATGCATCTTTATCAACATTTCCACCCATCTCCAAAACCAAGATCAATACATGATAAAAAAAAACATCTTGACTGGGTTTTTTTAATCAGATGAAGCTGCTGGGGATTTTGTATCACAACAGGATATGTAAAAAGTCAAAGAGATTCAGACATTTTACCAAGGTCTTGACATTGCTAAAAGATTCAGATCTGAGCGGCACAGGGCCTTTTTGAGTTCTTCTGCTCTCAAATTTAGGTTAGAGAAAAAAAAATTGCTTTGCAATTTCATGTCTTTTAGCTTCAGCCAATAATGGGACAGAAGGAGGCTATCAGGACTATGGAGACTCCAGGGAGTTAAACATTCCTGAATGTTTTATCTTTCCTTATTTTCCTGCAGCCTGCAAAATATTCTCTGCCACATGCCCCGTCAACCTCCCTTTAAATATTTAATGCGTTTATTTATTTAGCGATAGAGCACAGAGTAGGCCCTTCCAGCAATTTGAGCCGTGCCAAACCAGCAACCCTAAAGACCAAGTAACCTACCCAGTATGCCTTTGGACTGTGGGGAAAATGCACGCGTTCCATGGGGGAGGACAAGCAGAGATCCCTTACAGAACAGCGTCAGAACTGAACTGAGCTCTAGAATGCCCCAAGCTGTAATATCATCGTGCTTACCACTACGCTACTGTGGTACCCTTTATTTACACTGAGGGGCAAGTTATAGTTATAGTTGCCTACTAGCACAACATTGACAGTACCGGTCCGTGCAAAACTCATTCATTCATGTACACTTGCAGTCTGGTCAGTCCTGTCCAGTTTCCTCCCACATTCCAAAGACGGAATTTTTTTGATTCGGAACAAGATGGCAGTGGGATAGCACCCAAGGATTTCCAGCGGGAAGACACTTTGAGTTCTCGGGGGAAGAGAGAGGCCAGATTACGCAGGCGCGTGACGTCAACCAGTTGAGCACGAACAGTTTAAAAAGCCATATCCAGTGGGCAGTGGGGAGAGAGGCAGCAGAGTGAAGGGGCTTTGGCTCAATGGGCTTTGGCGGTAACGGGACGAGGTGAGGCAGTTGTTGATTGCTAAAGGAGGTAGTATGTGTGTGAGGCCAGTTTTCTGTGGTCGGTGTCAGATGTGGGAGGTCCTGGAGTCTCCCGGTGTCCCGGACGGCCACATCTGCACCCGGTGCATCGAGATGCAACTCCTAAGGGACCGTGTTAGGGAACTGGAGCTGCAGCTCGATGACCTTCGTCTGGGCAGGGAGAGTGAGGAGGTGATAGAGAGGAGTTACAGACAGGTGGTCACTCCGGAGCCACAGGGGACAGAGAAATGGGTCACAGTCAGGTGAGGAAAGGGGAAGAGTCAGGTACTAGAGAGTACCCCTGTGGCTGTACCCCTTGACAATAAGTACTCCTGTTTGAGTACTGTTGAGGGGGACAGCCTACCTGGGGCAAGCAACAGTGGCCATGCCTCTGGCACAGAGTCTGGCCCTGTGGCTCAGAAGGGTAGGGAAAGGAAGAGGAAGGCTGTAGTGATAGAGGACTCTATAGTCAGGGGTTCAGGCAGGTGGGATTCTGTGGATGCAGGAAAGAAACTCGGATAGTAGTTTGCCTCCCAGGTGCCAGGGTCCGGGATGTTTCTGATCGCGTCCAAGATATCCTGCAATGGGAGGGAGAGCAGCCAGAGGTCGTGGTACATATTGGTACCAATGATATAGATAGGAAAAGGGAAGAGGTCCTGAAAGAAGACTACAGGGAGTTAGGAAGGAAGTTGAAAAGCAGGACCACAAAGGTAGTAATCTCAGGATTACTGGCTGTGCCACGTGACAGTGAGAATAGGAAGAGAATGAGGTGGAGGATAAATACGTGGCTGAGAGATTGGAGCAGGGGCAGGGATTCAGATTTCTGGATCATTGGGACCTCTTTTGGGGCAGGTGTGACCTGTACAAAAAGGACGGGTTGCACTTGAAACCCAGGGGGACCAATATCCTGGAGGGCAGGTTTGATAGAGCTGTTGGGGAGGGTTAAACTAGTTTGGCGGGGGGGGGGGGGGGGGGTGGCAATCAGAATGTGAGCTCAGGGATTAAGGTAGAAGGACAAGGGCATGATGCTGGGAGTTCTGAGTTGATGAGGAAGGACAGGCAGGGGACAGAACATAATTGTAGCCAGTTAAAGGGGTTTAAATGTGTCTATTTCAATGCTAGGAGTATTAGGAACAAAGAGGATGAACTTAGAACATGGATTAGTACGTGGAACTACGATGTTGTGGTCGTTACTGAAACTTGGTTGGAGGAAGGGCAGGATTGGATGATGCAGGTCCCGGGGTTCAGGTGTTTTAAAAGGATTAGGATGGGAGGTAGAAAAGGGGGCGAGTGGCATTGCTGGTCAGGGATAGTATCACGGCTATAGAAAGGGAGGATGCTGCAGAAGGAGTGTCCACGGAGTCAGTCTGGGTGGAAGTCAGAAATAGGAATGGATCAATCACTGTGCTGGGAGTAGTCTATAGGCCCCCAAATAGCCCTCAGGACACCAAGGAGCAGATAAGCAGGCAGATTTTAGAACAGAGCAGGAAATACAGGGTAGCAGTTATGGGTGATTTCAACTTCCCTCATATTGACTGGCACCTCCTGAGTGCAAGGGGGATAGATGGGGCTGAATTTGTCAGGTGTGTTCAAGAAGGATTCCTGACACAGTATGTGGACCGGCGGACGAGAGGAGAGGCCATACTGGATCTAGTTCTGGGTAATGAACCTGGTCAGGTGTGTTACGAAGGATGAACAGCTCTGATGGGCAGAAGGGTGTAGAGTTGCCCATGTCCCCTCCCCTGGGAGAATTACAAACTGTTACTGTTGCTATGCTGCTAATGAGAGAAAGAGAGGTAAGAGAAAACATGCTGGAATTGGAACATCTGCTATAGGTAAGAGAGAGATAAAGCAGGGGGAAGAGAGACTTGTTGATTCACCATATTATGACTTCTGAAAGACTTATGGCTTCTGAGAGGGTTATTTATCTTGTACCATTCTGTTCATTAAAATTCCTCGGTGGACAGCCGGAGTGGGCTGAATTGATAGACTAAGCCATTCAAAACTGATTGACACCTGAGACCCAGTGAGTGGGGATAAAAGTGATGTCTGGTGAGACACCCCTCAGACACACCAGGAGACACACTAATGAGCACTGCTTGAGTGTTGGAACCCACGTGAAGGTGTGGGGCATCGGAGACCGAACAAAGGATCGGTCAGTTTAACTCCGTGTTATAGCAGGGCCGATGGGGGCTTGTATGTGTGTCCACTCATGCCAGAGTGATGAGTCCACCACAGAAGAAAGGTCTAGCAGAAGGACGGAGAGGTCATAACTGAATGACCACACCAGTACGATGGATTATGAAAGCAAAGGAAGGTTTGCCTGACTGTAGCTGATATCTCTCTCTCTCCTCTCCCTCTCTCCCCCCTCTCCCCCTCTCCCCCCTCTCCCCACTCTCCCCCTCTCCCCCTCTCCCCCTCTCCCCCTCTCCCCCTCTCCCCCCTCTCCCCCCTCTCCCCCTCTCCCCCCTCTCCCCCCTCTCCCCCCTCTCCCCCCCCAACAATTACAACACAACAACCAACACCTACCTCAGCACGTATGAACTGAACTTTATATTCACATATGACAATTCATTATCCCCTAGACATCGATCGAGCTTGTTTATTATTGATTATTATTATACCCTCATTTTTAGGTTTATTATTACTAATGTGTATTATCTATAAATTTGCATTATCGATATTGATTTGTGTATTTTACTAATAAACACTGATCAAAAATAGTACCACCAGACTCCAACGGATTCTTCTTTCTCTGCTGGTTAGACACCCAGTTATGGGGTACGTAACAGGTGACAGACCTCTTGGTGGGGAAGCATTTTGGTAAGAGTGACCACAACTCCCTTAGCTTCAGCATAGCTATGGAAAGGGATAAAATTAGATGAAATGATAAAGTGCTTAACTGGGGAAGGGCTAACTTTGAAGGGATGAGGCAGGAACTAGCGATAGTGAATTGGAAACAAATATTTAAAGGGGAAAGCACATAAGTAATGTGGAAGAAGTTTAGGGACCACTTGAGCTGGGTTCAGGATAGGTTTGTCCCACTGAGGCAAGGAAAAAATGATAGGAAAAGGGAACTGTGGCTGATGAAACATGTGAGGCAACTTGTCAAGAGGAGAAAGGAAGCATATGTTAGATATAAGAAGCAGGAAGTAGGAGGGGCTTATGAGAAATATAGGGTAGCCAGGAAGGAGCTAAAGAAAGGACTTAGGAGAGATCGAAGGGGGTATGAGAAGGCCTTGGCATGTAGAATTAAGGAGAACCCCAAGGTGTTCTATGCAAATGTGAAGAACAGGAGGATGACGAGAATGAAGGGGGGACTGCTAAAGGATAAAGAGGGCAACATGTGCCTGGAGGTGGAGGAGGTTGGAGAGGTCCTAAATGAATACTTTGCTTCAGTATTCACAAGTGAAAAGGATCTTGATCAGGATGAGGTCAAAGTAAAGCGGGCCTGTGTGCTGGACAATGTGGAGATTAAGGAAGAAGTAGTGCTGGATCTTCTTAAAAACATTAAGATTGATAAATCCCCAGGGCCGGATATGATGCACCCCAGGTTGTTGTGGGAATTGAGAGAAGAGATCGCAGGAGCATTAGCTATGATCTTTGAATCCTCTTTGGCTGCAGGGGAAGTGCCGGAGGGCTGGAGAATGGCAAATGTAGTTCCCTTGTTTAAAAAAGGTAATAGGGAGAAACCTGGGAACTATAGACCAGTGATTCTTACGTCGGTGGTCTGCAAACTATTGGAAAAGATTCTTAAGGATAGGATCTATGAGCATTTGGAGAAGTACAGTCTACTCATGTATAGTCAACGTGGCTTTGTGAGGGGAAGATTGTGCCTCATGAGCCTGATTAAGTTTTTTGAAGAGGTAACAAAAGAAATTGATGAGGGTAGGGCAGTGGATGTGGTCTACATGGACTTTAGCAAAGCATTTAACAAGGTCCCTCACGAGAGACTCATCCAGAAAGTCATGAGGCATAGGTTAAGTGGAACCTTGGCTGTTTGGATAAAAAATTGGCTTACAGGAAGAAAGCAGAGGGTAGTTGTGGAAGGAAAGTATTCTGCCTGGAGGTCTGTGACTAGTGGAGTGCCGTAGGGATCTGTCCTGGGACCCCTGCTATTTGTGAGTTTTATAAATGACCTGGATGTAGAGGCGGAAGGATGGGTGAGTAAGTTTGCGGATGACACGAAGATTGGACATGCAAATGCGTATAAGTCGGACCGTAAGGCAGCAGAAGTATTTAAAGAGAACAATAGACAGAGCGGGCGACGGAGTAGCGGGAGACAGAGTAGGAAGGCTTTGTCTCGAGAGGCTTCGGTGAGCAGAGGCTGAGGACGAGCTTCACTCCAAGTGAGGTAAGGCCGGGTAAGTTCCTTACAAAGGAGGAAGTTTCAAAAGTTGAGGCAAGTATTGAGTAGGTCATGGCAGCTGAGATCGGCCCTGTGGTTTGTTCATCCTGCAGCATGTGGGAAATCAGGGATACTTCCAGTGTCCCTGACGACTATGTGTGCAGGAAGTGTGTCCAACTGCAGCTTCCGGCAGACCGCATTGAGCATCTGGAGCTGCGACTGGATTCATACTGGAGCATCCGCGATGCTGAGAAAGTCGTGAATAGCACGTTCAGTGAGTTGGCCACACCGCAGGTAAAGGCTACACAGGCAGAAAGGGAAGGGGTGGCCACTAGACAGTGTAGCAGTAGGCAGGTAGTGCAGGAGTCCCCTGAGGTCATCTCCCTCCTAAACAGATATCCTGTTTTGGATACTGTTGGGGGAGATGTCTCATCAGGGGAAGGAAGCAGCAGCCGAGTTCATTGCAACATGGGTGGCTCTGCGGCACAGGAGGGAAGGAAAAGGAGTGGGAGAGCTATAGTGATAGGGGATTTGATTGTAAGGGGAATAGATAGGCATCTCTGCGGCCGCAAACGAGACTCTAGGATGGTATGTTGCCTCCCTGGTGCAAGGGTAAAGGATGTCTCTGAGCGGCTGCAGGACATTCTGGAATGCGAGGGTGAACAGCCAGTGGCCGTGGTGCAATAGGTACCAACGATATAGGTAAAAAAACGGGATGAGGTCCTACAAGGTGAATTTCGGGAGTTAGGAGATAAACTAAAAAGTAGGACCACAAATGTAATAATCTCTGGATTACTACCAGTGCCACATGCTAGTCAGAGTAGAAATAGGAGGATATTTCAGATGAATACGTGGCTTGAAAAATGGTGCAAGGGGGAGGGATTCAAATTTCTGGGGCATTGGAACCAGTTCTGGGTGAGGTGGGACTGGTATAAACAGGACGGTCTGCACCTGGGCTGGACTGGAACCAATGTCCTAGGGGGAGCGTTTGCTACTGCTGTTCAGGAGGATTTAAACTAATGTGGCAGGGGGATGGGAACAAGTGCAGAGAGATAGAGGAGTGTAAGAAGTCCAAAGAAGAAACATATAAATTAGCAAAAAAAAGCAGCATACCTGAGGACTGGGAGAAATTCAGAGACCAGCAGAGGAGGACAAAGGGCTTAATTAGGAAAGGGAAAAAAGATTATGAGAGAAAACTGGCAGGGAACATAAAAACTGACTGTAAAAGCTTTTATAGATGTGTGGAAAGAAAAAGATTGGTCAAGACAGGTGTAGGTCCTTTACAGTCAGAAACAGGTGAATTGATCATAGGGAACAAAGACATGGCAGACCAATTGAATAACTACTTTGGTTCTGTCTTCACTAAGGAGGACATAAATAATCTTCCGGAAATAGTAAGGGACCGAGGGTCTAGTGAGATGGAGGAACTGAGGGAACTACATGTTAGTAGGGAAGTGGTGTTAGGTAAATTGAAGGGACTAAAGGCAGATAAATCCCCAGGGCCAGATGGTCTGCATCGCAGAGTGCTTAAGGAAATAGCCCAAGAAATAGTGGATGCATTAGTGATAATTTTTCAAAACTCTGGATTAGATTCTGGATTAGTTCCTGAGGATTGGAGGGTGGCTAATGTAACCCCACTTTTTAAAAAAGGGAGAGAGAAACCGGGGAATTATAGACTGGTTAGTCTGACATCAGTAGTGGGGAAAATGCTAGAGTCGGTTATCAAAGATGTGATAACAGCACATTTGGAAAGAGGTGAAATCATCGGACAAAGTCAGCATGGATTTGTGAAAGGAAAATCATGTCTGACGAATCTAATAGAATTTTTTGACGATGTAGCCAGTAGAGTGGATAGGGGAGAGCCAGTGGATGTGGTATATTTAGATTTTCAAAAGGCTTTTGACAAGGTCCCACACAGGAGAGTAGTGTGCAAACTTAAAGCACATGGTACTGGGGGTATGGTATTGATGTGGATAGAGAATTGGTTGGCAGACAGGAAGCAAAGAGTGGGAGTAAACGGGACCTTTTCAGAATGGCAGGCAGTGACTAGTGGGGTACCGCAAGGCTTAGTGCTGGGATCTCAGTTGTTTACAATATATATAAATGATTTAGACGAGGGAATTAAATGCAGCATCTCCAAGTTTGCAGATGACATGAAGCTGGGTGGCGGTGTTAGCTGTGAGGAGTATGCTAAGAGGATGCAGGGTGACTTGGATAGGTTAGGTGAGTGGGCAAATTCATGGCAGATGCAATTTAATGTGGATAAATGTGAGGTTATCCACTTTGGTTGCAAGAACAGGAAAACAGATTATTATCTGCATGGTGGCCGATTATGAAAAGGGGAGATGCAACGAGACCTGGGTGTCATTGTACACCAGCCATTGAAGGTGGGCATGCAGGTACAGCAGGCGGTGAAAAAGGCAAGTGGTGTGTTGGCATTCATAGCAAAAGGATTTGAGTACAGGAGCAGGGAGGTTCTACTGCAGTTGTACAAGGCCTTGGTGAGACCGCACCTGGAATATTGTGTGCAGTTTTGGTCCCCTAATCTGAGGAAAGACATTCTTGCCATAGAGGGAGTACAGAGAAGGTTCACCAGATTGATTCCTGGGATGGCAGGACTTTCATATGAAGAAAGACTAGATCGACTAGGCTTATACTCACTGGAATTTAGAAGATTGAGGGGGGATCTTATTGAAACGTATAAAATTCAAAAGAGATTGGACAGGCTAGATGCAGGAAGATTGTTTCCAATGTTGGGGAAGTCCAGAATGAGGGGTCATAGTTTAAGGATAAAGGGGAAGCTTTTTAGGACCGAGATGAGGAAAAACTTCTTCACACAGAGAGTGGTGAATCTGTGGAATTCTCTGCCACAGGAAACAGTTGAGGCCATTTCATTGGCTATATTTAAGAGGAAGTTAGATATGGCCCTTGTGGCTAAAGAGATCGGGGGTATGGAGAGAAAGCAGGTACAGGGTGATCATACTGAATGGCGATGCAGGCTCAAAGGGCTGAATGGCCTACTCCTGCACCTATTTTCTATGTTTCTATGTTCCTATGGAGGAGTTGTGGATGGAGCTGTAGGTGGTTGAAGGTTACAAGAGGATATAGACAGGCTGCAGAGTTGGGCAGAAAAATGGCAGATGGAGATCAATCTGGACAAGTGTGAGGTGATACATTTTGGAAGGACAAACCAGAAGACTGAGTACAGGTTTAGTGGTCAATTACTTAAGAGTGTGGATGAACAAAGGGACCTTGGGGTTGAAATCCATATATCCCTTAAGGTCGCTGCACAGGTTGATTGGGTAGTTAAGAAGGCCTCTGGGGTGCTAGGCTTCATTAACAGGGTGATTGAGTTCAAGAGTAGAGAGGTCATTTGCAACTCTACAAATCTCTGGTGAGACCGCACTTAGAGCATTGTGCTCAATTCTGGTCACCTCATTATAGGAAGGATGAGGAAGCTATGGAGAGGGTGTGGAGGAGATTTACCAGAATGTTGCCTGGATTGGAAAACAAGTCATATGAAGCAAGGTTAGCAGAGCTGGGACTTTTCACTTTGGAGCATAGAAGAATGAGAGGGGACTTGATAGAGGTTTACAAGATTATGAGAGACATAGATAGGCTGGATAGTCAGTAACTGTTTCCCAGAGCACCAATAGCAAACACCAGAGGGCATATGTACAAAATTAAGGGAGGGAAGTTTAGGGGAGATATCAGGGATAAGTTTTTTACACAGAGGGTTGTGAGTGCCTGGAACGACTTGCCAGGGATGGTGGTGGAGGGTAAAACATTAGGGGTATTTAAGAGCCTCTTGGACAGGCACATGGATGAAAGAAAAATGGAAGGTTATGGGGTAGTGTGGGTTTAGTACTTTTTTTAAGGATTATATGGGTTGGCACAACATGGAGGGCTGAAGGGCCTGTACTGTGCTGTAGTGTTCTATGTACTGGTTAATAGGTTACTAGTCGACGTACTGGTGGTCATTGTAAATTGCCCTGTGATTAGGCTAGGATTAGATAAGTGATTTGCCGGGAAGTGTGGCTCATTGGGCCAGAGAAGTCACCAAGTAATCAGCACTAAGAATAACTAAATAAATGCTTGTCCATCATTAAACCAAAGTGATAACATAATTGTGGGTTTAAAATAGCCTTTAAAAAAGGAAGATTTTCTCCATACAAGTTTTGCTATTGCAAGTTTTCCCAGTAAATGCAATATTTTTTTCCCATGGAGAGGGGAGAGTAAGCCAAGTGTAATGTTCCTCAGTAACTTGTTCCAGGATCTCACATGGAGCAAGGCAGTGAATGGATGAAGTTAAATTTCATATATTTTCAGAGATGAATCCTTGATCTCAATATACCGGAAACTTAAAGACATGTGTGTCATTGTCTGTAAGCACTTGATCTTTTGCAAATTGTTTTATTGAATTCCTCTTGCACCTTCATAGGCACCAGTTCACATCTTCAGAAAGCAGTGGAATATCGCAGCATTAGATCTCATTTTAGTCTACAGCCATCAAGCAAGCTCACAGAACAGAACATAATCTCAGAAAGTTGTGAATCTTTAGAATTCTCTACTCTGGGGAACTATGGAGGCAGTCATTAAATATGTACAAAGTAGAAAGCGGCAGACTGTTAAACCACAAGGGAATATATGGACCAAATGAGAAAGTGCCCTGAGGCCAAGTTTGGATTACTCATCTTCTTACTGAATGGCAGAATGGCCACAGGGGCTGAGTGGCCTACTTTGGAAATTTATCACTGTTCCACACTTGGCTCTTTCTATTTTCTAATCACTGGAATACACTTTAACTAGCACTACTCTGGGAACATTGTCATCTCTCTGTGTCCCTTCACACTCTCGGTCCACAGCAGTGACCCATATCAGAATCAGGTTTCTCATCACTCACACATGTCATGGCATCTGTTCTTCTTTTTGAGGCAGTATACAGTGCAATGCATAAAATTACTACAGTACTGTGCAAATGCCTTAGGCGCCCTAGCAATATATGTGTGCCTAAGACTTTTGCACAGCACTGTATTTAAATCAAGCTCTTGATTTGTAAGGGTGTCAAAGGTTGTGGGGAGAAGGCAGGAGAATGGGCTTGAGAAGGATAGCAAGTTAGCCGTGATGCAACGGCAGAGCAGGCTCAATGGGCCAAAGGTCCTAATTCTGCCCCCATGTTTTATGGTCTATGCTAATTAATCTCCTTAATACAGACATCAGAAACCTTCAGTGAAGACATTTTGTACCATTGGGACAGATTGAGGAAGGTTCCCCAGTAGTTCTCCTGCTATTTAGCTTATTGAATGTGGTCAGAGACAGAGTTGTTGTGTCTGTCAGCTGGGCTACTTGTGTACCCACAATGCTATCCCTCATCCTCTGACGAAACAACATCTTTACTGTTGTGGTTTTTTGCACAGAAGCTTTCAGAACAATGCAATGCAACTTGCTCTCCCTCAATAAAGCTGTTAAATACTCAGTCAGTTTAACTATGCTCCCATTTAAAGCGTGGAATTCTACGGAGCAATTCGTCTGCACCCAAAGTATGGTGCAGTAGTAATGACATAAATTACATTCAGTTGCCTGCTCTTACCTATGCTCTTGAACATAACATCTCAGCATACTTTGAGATGGGAGAGTTTCTTCCACCAGGTCTCCTCCTGAATGCCTCCTCAGGATGACCCACTGATAGCAACATCAATAACTGTCAATGCCAGGCAGATAGCTTATCTCTTGTTGGTGATATTGATTGTCTGCCACTTGCAGCTTAGCAGCCCATGCAAAGATGCTTTTGCATCTTGCTGAATGGACCCATGGACTGCTTTGATTTTTGACCTGATGCTGGAAGAAATGTCATTGGTAAGGTAACTAAAGACGGTTGGAGCTGGGACTGTCCTGGGTCTGGGCTAATTGACCTCCAACACGATAACATTCTTCCATTGTGCAAAGTAATGAGACTTGCTGTGTCTGTCCTTGGCCAAGAAATTTGGGGGTTTAAGTTACAGTGAAATTCTGATTACCATCATTAGTCTATGAAACCGGCAGCAACTTTGAGAGATGGTGTGGTTTTACATAACTTCCGAGGTTGCTGTTGAACGTTGAACATTCAACATGACTTGCAAAATACTAGAGAAAGTCAGCAGACCAGGCAGCATCTAGGGGAAAGAGTATAGTCGACGTTTCAGGCCAAGACCCTTTAACAGGACTGGATAAAGGGTTTTGTCCCAAAACGCCAACTATACTCTTTTCCATAGATGCTTCCTGGCCTGCTGAGTTCCTCCAGCATTTTGTGTGTGTTGCTATGGATTTCCAGCATCTGCTGTTTTTTTTTGCCTGTAATTCAACATGCCTCTTCAGGTTGTGTTGATAATCAACTTTCCATCTAAGGACCATGCTTTTGCTACTAGCGCACAAAGGTATTTAAACTGCGTCCAGAAGGTTGTTGCCCTCTCCCTCATTGGCATGTTAAACATATTTCATGATTGTACACAATCACATTTCCTTTTCCGATTTCTAATGCGAACGGTGCCAACCACGTGGAATTTGCGATGATTTGTTTGCAGATTTTAGAACTGGCTTATTTATACTCTTTTTATTGAATAAATTAATGTTTACTTCCATTTTAAAATTCAGTGCACACATGTTGTTGTCACTGGGTAATAAACTGCGCAGCAGAAGATTCTTGTGCACACTGGTCATTACAAATTATAGAGAATAATAATAATAATATCAAAGAGGATACTAAAATCTTTTTCAAGTATATAAAGAGTAAAAGACAGGTGAGAGTAGATATAGGACCGATAGAAAATGATGCTGGAGAAATTGTAATGGGAGATAAGGAGATGGTGGAGGAACTGAATGAGTATTTTACATCAGTCTTCACTGAGGAAGACATCAGCAATATATTGGACTTTCAAGGGTGTCAGGGAAGAGAAATATGCGGAGTCACAATTACAACAGAGAAGTACTCAGGAAACTGAATAGTCTAAGGGTAGATAAATCTCCTGGACCAGATGGAATGCGCCCTCGTGTTCTGAAGGAAGTAGCAGTGGAGATTGCGGAGGCATTAGCAATGATCTTTCAAAAGTCGATAGATTCTGGCCTGGTTCCGGAGGACTGGAAGAATGCAAATGTCACTCCGCTATTTAAGAAGGGGGCAAGGAAGCAAAAAGGAAATTATAGACCTGTTAGCTTGACATCAGTGGTTGGGAAGTTGTTGGAGTCGATTGTCAAGGATGAGGTTATGGAGTACCTGGAGGCATATGACAAGATAGGCAGAACTCAGCATGGTTTCCTTAAAGGAAAATCCTGCCTGACAAACCCAGTGCAATTTTTTGAGGAAATTACAAGTAGGCTAGACAAGGGAGATGTAGTGGATGTTGTGTATTTGGATTTTCAGAAGCCCTTTGACAAGATGCTGCACATGAGGCTGCTAAACGAGATAAGAGCCCATGGAATTACAGGAATGTTACATACATGGATAGAGCATTGGTTGATAGGCAGGAAACAGAGAGTGGGAATAAAGGGATCCCATTCTGGTTGGCTACTGGTTACCAGTGGTGTTCCACAGGGGTCCGTGTTGGGGCCGCTTCTTTTTACGTTGTATATCAATGATTTGGATTATGGAATAGATGGCTTTGTGGCTAAGTTTTGTGATGATACAAAGATAGGTGGAGGGGCCAGTAGTGCTGAGGAAACAGAGAGTCTGCAGAGAGACTTGGATTGATCGGGAGAATGGGCAAAGAAGTGGCAAACGAATTACAATGTCGGAAAGTGTACGGTCATGCACTTTGGTGGAAGAAATAAACGGGCAGACTATTATTTAAATGGAGAGAGAATTCAAAGTTCTGAGATGCAACGGGACTTGGGAGTCCTCGTGCAGGATACCCTTAAGGTTATCCTCCAGGTTGAGTCGGTGGTGAAGAAGGCGAATGCAATGTTGGCATTCATTTCTAGGAATAGAGTATAGGAGCAGGGATGTGATGTTGAGGCTCTATAAGGCACTGTTAAGACCTCACTTGGAATACTGTGTGCAGTTTTGGGCTCCTTATTTAAGAAAGGATGTGCTGACATTGGAGAGGGTTCAGGGAAGATTCACTAGAATGATTCTGGGGATGAGAGGGTTAACATATGAGGAACGTTTGACCGCTCTTGGACTTTACTCCTTGGAGTTTAGAAGAATGAGGGGGGGTCCTCATAGAAACATTTCGAATGTCGAAAGGCATGGACAGAGTGGATGTGGCAAAGTTGTTTCCCATGGTGGGGGAGTCTAGTACGAGAGGACATGACTTGAGGATTGCAGGGCGCCCATTCAGAACAGAGATGTGAAAAATTTTTTTTAGTCAGAGGGTGGTAAATCTGTGGAATTTGTTGCCACGGGCGGCAGTGGAGGCCACGTCATTGGGTGTATTTAAGGCAGAGATTGATAGGTATCTGAGTCATCAGGGCATTAAAGGTTATGGTGAGAAGGCGAGGGAATGGGACTAAAGGGGAGATTGGATCAGCTCATGATGGTGGAACAGACTCGATGGGCCGAATGGCCGACTTTTGCTCCTTTGTCTTATGGAACATTGTTGATAATATGATAAATCTCAAGTTGAGTCTCAAACTCCAGTAAGATATCCTTGCTCTGTATTGAAATCCTTCTGCAATGCCGTCTAATAAGCCTATTATTTTCCTAACTGCTTACGACATCTTAGTGCTTGCCATCAGAGACTCGTGTATGAGAATGCTAAGATCTCTTTACACTGATCCCTCTTCCTGTATATCACCACCATAATAGTAACTTGTCTTCCTGTTCTCTGAACGAAACTGGATAACCTCACATTTTCCACTGCATCTTCTATTCATTTGCCACTTGCCTGAGTTTTCTGAATCACACTGGAGACTCTTTGCGTCCTCTTCAAATCTCTCCCTCCCCTAGCTTTGTGTCGCCTGGAAAGCTGAGGATGTTGCATTCAGAAAACTGAAGCAAGTCTCCGTGATAGCTGGGATTTAAGCGTTCATCTCTGGATCTTCCCGGCTGTCACTAAGGACAAGGCTCAATTATTCCTACTCTCTGTTTCTGGTCTGTCAACCAAATCATTGTTTCAGTCGCTGTCAGTGCATTACTTCCAATCCCACGTACTTTCATTATTGCTTCTGATCCCACATGCTTTCATTTTGCCACTGTGTAGAGCCTGATAAAATTTGAGTTATGAAACTTTGAACTTCGAAATCCTTCTGACAGACCAAAATTATCAGATTTACTGACTGTTCGTTAATCAGCCATCCTCAACAAAACTCTCTGTCCCTTTTTGTCGACTTCCCTTTTAATCAAAATCATAATCAGGTTAGTATCACCAGCAGATGTGGTGAAATTTGTTGACTTTGCGGCAGCAGTACAATGCGATACATGATTAAATATAGAAATAAAAATAAATAATGAATTACTGTCGGCATATATATGGATTTTAAATTGGTAAATTAAAAATAGTAGTGCCAAAACAGAAATAATAAAAAGTGAGGTAGTGTTCATGTGTTCAATGTCCATTCAGGAATTTATGGTAGAGGGGAAGAAGCTGTCCCTGAATTGCTGAGTGTGCGTCTTCAGGCTCCCGTACCTCCTCCCTGATGGAAACAATGAGAAGAGGGCACGTCCTGGGTGGTGAGGGTCCTTAATGATGGACGCCGCCTTTCTGAGGCACCTCTCCCTGAAGACACTACGGAGACTAGTACCCATGATGGAGCCGACTAATTCTGCAACTTTATGCAGCTTCTTCCGGTCCTGTGCAGTAGCCGCCCCACCCTCTCATGCCAGGCAGTGATGTAGCCAGTCAGAATACTCTCCACAGCACATCTGATTTTAAAAATCCTTGCTGACTTGGTCTGATCCCATTATCGCTTTCCAAGTGTGCTGCTATTACATCTTTTATTAGAGATTACAGCATTTTCTCCACTACTGAAAGCACAAGATCTCTGTACAAAGAAGATATTTAAATGCCCAGCAAAATAATTTAATCCCACTGCCTCGCTGACAAATAATCATGACAAATAAAATGGCTAAGCAATCCAAAATCCATATTCCCTTAAGAAAAAGAGGCCATTCTGCCTGTCTCAAAGAGCAATACCATTGTCCCACTAATTTTTATGGTAACCACATTCCCCCTCCATTTCAACTTCCAATAACACCAAAAGCAATTTGACAGTGCTAAATATCATAATAAGTAGCAGCATTTTGGGATGTGGGACAGAAGCTGAGAATTCTGAGGAAACCCACGTGATTACAGGAGGAGCATGCAAACTCCACATAGGCAGCACTGGATTGAACCCAGGTTCAACTCACTATTGGCTCCTCTGTTAGAGCTGCTGCTTCACAGTGCCATTTGATGCTGCTGCCCATTCGACAGTATCAGCAAAAATCTTACTTTCCCGGATGATTTAAATTATGGTACTGTGCAGAAGTCTTTGGCACAGATATATTGACAGGGTACATAAATCTTTTGCACAGTACTGTATTTGACAACATGGAGCAGAAAGAAAGCCTGTAAATCCAGAAGGAACAAAAAATGTTGGGAATGGTGAGGGTGGAGTGCTGTGGGAGGGGAGCAAGACAGGTGACAGAGGGGTGGGGTATGATACAGGTGCAGACACACACAGCCCCGAGACACCAGCCAAGGTCGTTTGATTCAAAACAATTGGTTTATTCATCACTACAAAAAATCTCTCTGGTGCTTCCCGCTCCCTCCCCTCTCCCTTCTACTTTTCCCAACCATGATTCCCCTCTCCCTGCCGCTTCCCACTTTCAGTCCACAATAGAGACCCAGATCAAGTTCAGGTTTATCATCACTCACACATGTCACAAAAACATGAAATTGTTTTTTTTTTGTGTGGCTGCAGTACAGTGCAATACATAAAAATCACTACAGTGCTGTGCAAAATTCTTAGGCATCCTAGCTCTCCCTTTCTCTCTCTCTCTCCTTTCTCTCTCTCTGTCTCTCTGTCTCCCTCTCTCTCTCTCTCCCTCCCTCTCTCTCTCTCTCTCTCTCTCGCTTTCTCTCTCTATTTATTTATTTTTATATGTGTATGTGCCTAAGACTTTTGCACACTACTGTACATTAGAGAAATTATGAAGGACTTCAAACTTTCCATGTCAAATCGAATGTTAGATGTTCTTTCGCTTATAATTTATACTAAAGTGGGAGCTGATCAGGGTAAAACGTTTGTTGTTATTTAAACATAAATAAGTAACATTTGAGGTTTAAGGTCGCAGATGTCGAGTTATAGAGTCAGATGGAATCAGGCTCATTGTCTCTGTGTTGACCATCACATATATCTGAACCAGAGATTTCCAACCTTTTTTGTGCCATGGACCCCTACCATTAACTGAGGGATGCATAGACCCTTGGTTGGGAGCCCCTGATCTAGACTAATCTCATTGCCAACACTAGGTCCATAGACTTCAAAGCCATAGTGCTTCAACTGCTCATCCAAATACTTCTATAAGTGTGAGAGTACCTGCCTCTACACTTCACCATGTGGTGTGTTCCAGCTTTACTAGCCTTTGGCTGAAAACAGTTCTGCCTCAAGTCCCCTAGGAACCCACTAGCCCTTACCTTGAATGCACATCTCTGCTTATGGTAAGGGAAGATGTTTCTCACTACGTTCTCTAGCTTTGCCCCTCACAATATAGTTTCTCTCAGTCAGCTCCCCTTCTAACCGCCTCCGCGTTATGAAAAATAAACACCAATCTCTCCTCACAGCTGAAACACTGCAATATCCTGTGGGATCTCCAGTGCACCCTCTCCAGTACAATCTGATCTTTCTTGTACGAGATACTAACCGCTGGAAGAACTCAGTAGGTCAAGCAGCATCGTGGGGGAAGGTACAGGGATATTCAGGTTGAGACCCTCTATCAGGACTTCCACAGTTACCTCTTGACTTGCCCAGATCTTCCAGCAGTTCCTTTTCTTGCTCCAAGTTCCAGCAGCTGCTGTCTCTTGTGTCTAAATCTTTCCAATGTATTAGGCGATCGGGATTGATCAATGTGGTTCAGAAACCGAAGACTCAAAACAAAGGGGTTGTCATGCCGTCTGCACACTTACAAATCACATCCAGATCCAAGCTGTATGGAGAGGTACCACCTGCGCAGTTTGTGCCCATTGCCCTGGCTGGAATGCACCTATTTCCTCTAAAATAAGCACAATGCCAGATCCAGGTACAGCACTTAAATAGTTCATATTGTGTACCTAAAACATTATGGTAAAATGTTTGTTCCCTTTAAGTAAAATAAATATGAAGACAGAAGTTTCACCATGCATAGATACCGCCCATGCAACTGGCCTTGGCTGTAATTCACTTACGTAAGGTAAGTACAATGCCTGTACCTAAGCTGTTGATGTAATTTGTGAAGTTTATCTTTGGTGGCAGCTTTAAAATGAGTACCTGGGCACTGACCACCTCTGCTTCCAATATTCACTTCCATTGCCTTCGCGGGGTACGAATATCATGGGGATCATGCGTTGGGAACAGCCGATCTAACCAACCACTGGAGCTTAAAACAGTTTAGTGTTCCTGGTGAACTTCCTCTCTGTGTGTCTTCAACATCATCATTGTCTTGGCCTGGTTATATCTTTGAATATGCTGAAGCTATGTAGCCATGGTGTAAGAGCAAACGGTGGAATAGGTAGGGATGTCTGAGCTTCAGCAGAGTTTGTGCAATTGCACTTCTACTTTCTCTTTCACAGCAGCCAGACAATATAAGCATGTACTCCCCACTTGGTAATGTCAGCTGTTTTTAACTTTGTATCACTTTCACTTATAAGACTGACGGTAAGGACGAAGCAAAATGCTTGGGTGATGCAGCTATCATAGCTGGACGGCTGCCACAGCACAGAGGCTGAGTAATATGAGAGCAAGAGCTTTGTGAGATGAAAAACTTATTGGATAAGAGTTGTCACAAACATGAGAAGATGCTGGAAATCCAAAGCAACACACACAAAATGCTGGGGGGGATCTCTGCAGCCAGGCTGCATCTATGGAGAAGTTGTTTAGTCCACGTTTCGGGCAGGGACCTGACGTAGATTGGGAGACTGCTTCACTGACCACCTATGCTCTGTCCACTAGAGAGAGCGGGATCTCCCTGTAGCCACCCATTTCAATTCCACTTCCCATTCCCATTCTGACATGTCAGTCCATGGCTTTCTCTACTGCCGTGATGAGGCCACACTCAGATTCGAGGAGAAACACCTTATATTCCATCTGGATAGCCTCCAACCTGATGGCATGAACATCAACTTCTGAAACTTCCAGTAATTACTGCCCCTCTCCTTTACCATTTCCCATTTTTGTTTCCCTTTCATGCCTCCTCTTCTTGCCTGCCCAACACCTCCCTCTGGTGCTCCTCCCCCTTTCCTTTCTTCCATGGTCTTCTGTCCTTCCTATCAGATTCCCCCTTTTCCAGCCCCGTATCTCTTTCACCAACCAACTTCACGGCTCTTTGTCTCACCCACTCCCCCAATCCCAGTCTCACCTATCACCTGTCATCTTGTACTTCCTCCTCGCCTCCCCTCCTCCACCTTCTTATTCTGACTTCTCTCCTTTCTTTCCAGTCCCAGTGAAGGGTCTCAGCCCAAAACATCAACTGTTTGCTCCTTTTTATAGGTGCTGCCTGGCCTGTTGAGTTTCTCGAGTGTTTTGCGTGCATTGCTTTAGGTAAGAGTTGTGATTGATTGCACATAATTGAGCTAGCATCTCATTGAGCATCATCTGACAATGAGCAGTAGTATAAGTAAGTAAAGCAGGGGTCCCATCCGAGGTCCACGGACCCCCCTAAGTTATTGATAGGAGTCCATGGCATAAAAAACAGATTGGAAACTCCCGAAATAAAGTTTTGGAGGCACTACATTTGAGGCTTGACTGCCCTCTGCTCCCGCTGGCTTTCCTTTGTGTGCCTAGAGGGTTTTTTGAGCCTGATCTGCCACATAAATAGTGCAACAGTCACTGTTCCATCAATTCTCTCCCTATGGTCATCAAAGTGACAGAAGGTAAGCATTTTCAAGGACGCATCTGACCCTAACCATGGACGCTTTACTCTCCTCCCATCTGGTAGGCACCACAGGAGCCTCTGCTCCCACACCAGCAGGCTCAGGAAGAGCTTCTTCTCTGAGGCTGACCCTGCTGAACCTCACATCACAGCGCTAAGCAGTATTGCACCCGTATTGTACTGTCTCAGTACTTTTATATTTGTGTGCTGTAGCACTTTTTATTCACAATTATTTTGTAAATAACACTATTCTTTGCATTTCTAGTTAGATGCTAACTGCATTTCATTGGCTTTGTACTTGGCAGTTGAATCTAATCTAATCTAATTGAATTGCTGAATAACATGGGCAAACTGTCAGTACTTTTGTCATAATTGCAATCAAAAAGCACCAAATGAAATTTCTGCTGTAAGATAATTATCTCTTTATGAGACCTTACTGTTTTTCATAAATAATGCAGCCTGACTCCTAAATTTACATTGCTCTTATTTACAAAAATTGGGCACACTTCCAAAAAATCACTCAGCTGGTACACACTCACTTAAATTCTAGTGTGAAGCATTAGCTTTCTTTGAACTGTGGCTGAAGAGAAGCAGCAAGGCCCTTGATCTTGGGCTGATAATAATAATAATGAAATACTGATGCTTTACAGTTGAAGAGGGCATGTCATGAAGAGGACATCGAGAACTACTGGAGATGGACAAATGATTGACAAAGTTTTAAGGGAAAGTACATATAATGATTTTGAAATGTGAGTGAGGGATGGAAATCAAGACAGAAATTCTGGATCTAGCAGTGGAAAGGATGGTGAGAGTAGAAGTCCAGGAAATGAAATAGTAAATCACGAGAGAGAGAAGAACATTTGAGAAGCATTACTATGAGAAGTGGCATTGAGAGAGGAGTTTTGGCAAAGCTGGAAAACTGGGCAAGTTATTACTCTTCAGCACACTGGCCTGTAGGTGAATATCTGTCTCAGTATGTCTTCATTGTTAGGAGTTTTGTGGAACATATTTCAGGTTTCAGGAGTTATGGAATAGAAGCACAGCTAGTTAATTAAAACAAGAGTCTGTCTTCAAAAAATAAAAACAATTCAGACTTTTAACTTCCACTGAAACTTTAAGGCCATTGAAAACAATTACTGGTATTTAAATATTCAAAGCAGCTCTCTTTTTGGGATGTGCTCTCACTGTAAATAAATAAATCTGAGAAGTTGCCTGTCTACGTTCAAAATGTTAACTAGGTAACTGAAACTGTAGTTGATTGCTTATTGTTGTCTGTATGTTTAAAATTGAGTATAAAACATCACTGTAGTGTTGAGTACAAGGACAGGAGAAAAAGATTCTCCTGAAGACGTGCTTGTGTTGAATTAAGAACTTTAACTCAAACCCTTGGCCAACCTGTACATTTTAGGTACCTGAAAGAAAAATAGCACAAGTCCGAAGCTGTGACAAGGAAAGGGTTGGGAACTGAAGAGGTGCACATCTACAGTTTGTAGATTACTTGAGGATCGAGGTTGGGTCGGGGTTGGTGGGGGAGGGAGTGAAGGATGATAGGCAGTTGAAGCCAGGTAGGGGAGAGGGAGGTGGAATGTGGAGGGACAGCAGCAGGTGGATAACTGAAAGATAGAGGCAAATGCAAGGATGCTGGGGGTGGGGAAGGAGGTGGTGTAGCTAGATTCTGCTTTTGGGGGTTGGGGTGATAAGCAGCAACTTGAGGGGTACCAGTGCTGGGGAAGGTGAGACAATAGACAAGTGGTGAAAGGGGAATGGGAGCAGAACCAAACAGGGAAGGGTCAGAGGTGGAGTTGGGGAGAGCCAGTGGGTGAAATATGTAGGTTGGTAGAAGCAAGAAGGGGGAGGGGGAGAGAAGAAGTGGTGATGTGGGAAAGGGGACCAAAGATGGAGGGAATGGATCAGAAGGAATGGGGGGGGGGATACATTGGAAGCCAGACTTATCTGAAATTAAGGTCTTCAATTTTCCTGCTACTGAGCTGTAGACAACCCAGACAGGTTTCCCCCTGGTTTGTGTTGGGCTCATTGGAGGATGGGCAGATAAGTGCGGCAGTGGGAAGGGGAGTGGAAAGGGCTGTGATTTCATTACGGCTACTGTGCCCGGTGCTCTGAAAGCCGATCCATGGTCATTTCCAGGTCTTCTCCGTGGTGACGGAGGCCATGTCGGCGTCACCGAATGCATTAAATGAGGCTGGAGGAGGTGCATGTGAATCCCTGCTTCACCTGAACGGCTGTTCCGGTCCCTGGATGGTGGAAAGGGAGGATGTGTAAGAACAGGTGTTACACCTCCAGTAAGGGGAGGGGAAGTTGCTAAGGGGTCAGGGAGGTGTGGGTGTATTAGAGATTCATAAACAGCGTGGTCCCTGCCAAAAGCAGTCAGAGGTGGGAAGAGCGGAGGTGGCTAGTCGTGGGATTCACTTCATCTGGAAGAAGTGGATGACTTCAAAGCCTTCATGACGGGTTATAGAGGTAAAAAAAACGACTGGATCGCCATAGTGAACGAGAGACGGTGGGGGGGGGGGGGGGTCGGGAAATCAGACGCTGCCCAAAAGGTGGAGGAAGCATGTGAGAAGGAGATTGGACAGAGAAAACAGGATGGAGTTGAAGTATGAAAAGGTAAGTTCAGCGCAGGCGGGAACTGTGAGTTTACCAGGACAGGGCTTGGGTAGGAGACAGAAGTGGAGTGCAAATTTAGGGGTGCACCCCTTCTCTCTCACCTTATTCTGGCAGCGGTCTCCCCCCCCCCCACCCCCGTAGGTTAGAACCAAACCCCAAAGGATGCCGGCGCCGGCCACTCATTCAAATAATCAGGACAAAGTTGGGCGGTGCAGAATCACTTCAAAAGTTCAGCTGTAGAATTGATTGGAGCCCCTACCCCTGCGGTGGTAGACAGCGGATCGACCGCAAGTTTGCCGTTGCTCGGCACAGCAATGGTCGGGCACTACTGTGATTCCGCTTCCATGGTGTTCCCGCTCAGCTCCCAATTCCTCAGGGCCGAGTTCATCTCCGCGAGGAGAGATGCATTACGAAAACGTTTAAAAGAAACGTTTAAGAAAACGTTTAAATGAACGTTCAGTTAGTTAAGATGTTGACGAAATTAACTTAAACTTCCTTTTTAGATTAGCAAATCGCAATTTTTCAATAGAACATTGATTTTCTATTGGCTGTCAAATAGTTTTTATATCAGATACAACAGCCTGACGATCCATTTTCTCTGTTTTCTTTTAAATCGTTCCTCGGTACCAGCCGAAGGGATTGTGGAATCTGCCGTTCAATATAGTCTTCAGACGAAGAATATGCTCTCCAGTACATCATTTCTAGTGACTTCATATTCACCACTACTGGCGGTTAATGATTTAATATAATAACAACCCCCTTTTATGGGGGGGGGGGTGAATGTACTCGATGAAGAATCAATAAAATTACGCCTTTTTTTACGTCCGAGCCTCAAGCTTTGATCCCGACGGGGCAATATGTTTTGAGTAATGCCCGCGGAAGAGTTTGAGTAGTTTTGCTCTAAAGAGTGTATTTCTGCCAGAAATGACATTGTCTGGATATTTTTACGATGCGGTCTCTCGAGTGTTTGACTGTTATAGCCCCGCCCATCGCCTATGATGAAACATCAATGGAAGAGCTGGATTTAAGGCTCCTCGGGCTTCAGTTCACCAACTCAGCCTTTGACTGAATTTACTGCAGTTTTGCCTACAATGGGCAACGTGACCCAGGCTTGCTCGGCTGAAAATATCGATTCGTCCTATAACCCTCCAGTGATCATTCTAACTTTTGTCCTGGGATTCATTGCCAACGCGACTGCCCTATGGATCTTCTGCTTCCATGTGAAAACGTGGACACCAAACACCGTCTATTCACTGAACCTGGCGATTGCCGACAGCTTGTTGATTTGCTGCCTACCATTTCGAGCCGATTACTTTGTCCGTAGGAAGGACTGGATTTACGGCGATGTTCCGTGTCGCTTGAAGGTATTCATGATTTCCTTAAACCGCGTCGGCAGCATCATCTTCCTTATGGTCATAGCGATTGACCGCTATTTTAAGGTGGTCCACCCGTTTCGCAATGTTAACAAGTTGCCCACAAGCTGCGCGGCGAAGATTGCCGGCGCGCTGTGGATCGCTGCCGTGGCGATTTGCTCGCACTTGTTAATAGAAAGACATGACTTCCAGCACAACAACGTGACCAACTGCGAGCCCTTCAGGTTAAACCACCGCCTAGGTCCCACGGCAATCTGGACATACACTGTTTTCATTGTTTTCAAGTTTATTTTACCGTTCTCGGTGATCCTGTTTTCCACTTCCAGCATCATTTGGAAGTTGAAGCAGATGGAAACGGAAATCAGGAGCAAGCACAAGCGAGCAGTGAAGCTAGTGATAGCTGTGGCGCTGGTTTTCCTGCTCTGCTTCCTGCCCACCAACATTGCCATAGTAGCGGTTTTAATCACAAAGCTACGGACTACAACCGACTGCAGGTCATATGTCACTGCCGTGGATATATTCCATAATACCTTGTTCGTAACATACTTCAACAGTGTGTTGGATCCAGTTATTTACTACTTCTCAAGCTCAGCATTTAAAAACATCTTGAAGAAATCGTTTCATTGTCTTCATGCAAACCATTGCTCTTCAGGAACGGATGAAGCCGAGACTGCAAGTCATCCTAAAGAACTGGACAGGGATTGACAGATGAGTCTGCGTACTGCGTGCATGTTGCCCACAAAACGCTGGAGGAACTCTGCAGGTCTGGGAGCATCAGTGGAGAAGAATGAACACTTGACCTTTAAGGCTGCCGACCTCCTGCATTGTGTGTGTGTGTTGCTCTGGATTTCCGGCATCTGCAGAATCTTGTGTGTAAATGTGTCTTATTAGATTGTGTGATGAAAGGAAAGTGAAACATTAAGTGTAAGTAATAATCTCAAAAAGACGTGCTAAGTTAAACTCTGGTTTGCACTGTCAAGGTATGGCATTGAAAAGTATCTCAGATTCTTTACAAAAGATATTTACATCATTAAGATTAGCTTTATTAGATACATGTACAGTAAGGCATCAGAACTTACAGTGAGATGCACAATTTATGTCAATGCCCAGGGTGTGCCAGGGCCACCCTGTAGGTGTTGCCATGCTTTAGGCACAAACATAGCATGCCCACGGCTTCTAACCATTACCCATACATCTTTTGGACTGTCGGAGGAAACTCAGCCGGATTATGGGGAGAATGTACAAACTCCTTATAGAATTGAACCCCGATCTTACCATCGTTGGCGCTGCGAAGAGTTGCGGTAAGCGACTGTGCTACTGTGCCGACCCTACCGAGCGCAAAATCCCCTCTGCTAACCGAATCACTCCCTTCTTAGCGGCAGGCGATCTGCTGGGGAAACTCAGGAAGATTGGGTTGGCATCCGTCAGGGGGACAGGAATTGCTGAGTTTGCAGGTGGAAACCTGCCTCCGGCCCGTCCTGGTAGCCCTCTAATACCGGGGGGCATGCATTTAAACTGAAAGGGGGTAAAGTTCTAACCAGATATGCAAGGCAAGTTTTGTGCACAGAGTGATGGGTGCTTGGAATGTGTTGTCAGGGTGGTGGACGAGGTAGGTACGATGCCGTCGTTTAGGGGGGCTCTTAGATTGGTGCATGGATCTGCTGAGAAAGGGGAAATATGCACTTGTGTAGGCAGGAGGGATTCGGTGCCATTATCTTTATTAGTTTGGCACAACATTTTTGGCTGAAGGGCTTGTTCCTGTACTGTATTGTTCTATGTTCTATGCTCTGTGTCCCTTCTTAACAGCCTTTGCTCCGGGGGAACGGACCCAGCTTCTCTGATCTCTTATAGCTGAAGTGGTCAAGGCTGGGTAGATCCTGGTGAATCCCGCCTTCACTCTCTCCTGCACTCCCACATCCTTCCTGTAGTGTGGTGACCATGGTATTCCAGCTGCAGCTCAGAAATGTTTTACAAAATTGGAGTGCAGCCTCCTGCTCTTGTATTCAGTTGTCTGATTAATGCCACCTTCATGGATGTTTGGATTAAGGTCCCTCTGTCCATCAATACTTCTTCAGACTCTGCCCTTCATAATGTGTGCCCCAGGCTCATTAGTACTCACAAAATGTGTCACCTTATATACTTCAGGATTAAACTTCATCTGCCATTTCTCTGCCCTTTTCACCCACACGTTGATATCACACTATAGCTGAAGACTACTTTCCACTCCACCCATAGCTCCACCAACCTTAGTGCCACCTGTGAACCTACTGAACATTCCTTCTACAGCCACAGCCAAATCACTCACCTGCATTATAGCCATCAGGAGTCCCAGCACCACCCTCTGTGAAACACCAGTAGCAACAAGCATCCAATAGTTAAAGCCACTCTCTATCTGTTGCCAAGACAATTTTGGAAACAATTTATGATGGATCTCTTGGGTCCTAACCTTTTGCACCAGTCCCAATCTGGACACCAGTCCCCAAGTCCTTGAGATGAACACTTTGAGGAATTGACAGTTTGTGTAGCTTTTCATTGATTCTATTATATATCTTTGTTCTACTCTGAATGCCTGTGAGAAAATGAATCTCAGGGTAGTGCATGGTGACATATATGTACTTTGATAATAAACTTTCTTTGAACTTTGGCTGTGCCTGAATTTAGTGCCAACATTAACATTATGTTGTCTTTTCAATTTTGTTCTAAAAATGTTTCAATGTGGTGGTTTAGATATAACCAATTAAAATCAGAATCAGGTTTAATATTATTGGCATTTGTCATGAAATTTGTTGTTTTGTGGCAGCAGGACATTGCAATGCATGATGATAATAAAACAATCTATAAATTGCAATAAAATATGTTAGAAATTAAATTAAATAGGTAGTGCAAAAAGAGAACAAAAAAATGAGTGAGGTAGTGTTCATGGATACATTGTCCATTCAGAAATCTGGGCAAAAAGCTGTTCCTGAAGCATTGAGTGTGTATCTTCAGGCTCCTGTACCTCCTCCTTGATGGTAACATTGAGAAGGGGACAGGTCCATAATGACAGATGCCACCTTTTTGAAGATTTGCCTTTTGAAGGTGTCCTCGATACTGCTGAGGATACTGCTGATGGAGCTGGCTGAGTTTACAACTTTCTGCAGCTTTTCCTGATCCTGCGCAGACAATGATGCAATGAATTAGAACACGTTCTATAGAACATCTGTAGAACTAAACCCCTGCTCACCCACTTCAGAAGACTCCTAAGAGTCACACATGTTCAAGCCTGGTCAAAAAAGGCAGCAGAGTTGCTTTGCTGAATGATCTAGCAAGGGTTTTCAAGGCAAATTTCAAGGCTGGATATAGTATATACACTTTGATAAAAATTTACTTTGAACTGTTATGGAGAGTGGACAGTTTCACAGTGAGACTGGCTACTACTTTAAAACCCCATATTATTTAAGAAATTCTTCCCTTCCACCATTGCACATATTCCTGTTAATTGAAATGGAATGGGCAAAAACTGAGGCCAATGATGAAGCTGGTGGAATCCACAATTTGATTAGCCTTTCTCTAATCTTGACCACCTACAAGGTCAATAATTCCTTTGAGACTTGACTACTGCTGTTGCTCCCCGCAGTTGCCGGCTGTCAATGCTTTCCCACAATGTGATTAAAAGACCTAAATAAAACCTCACTGCGAAGATAACTGACTTCCCCCTCTTCCTGGAGTTGTGCACGAAGCCTGCCTGGATACCGTCCTGTCCCCTCCTCCCACAATATACAATCTGCCTTTGCCAGGTCAGAAACTGATTAGAAAGAAATCCCTGCTGCTACCACAGTTTCTGTTCTCTGCCCCTTTAAGGAATAGTTTTTCTTTCCTTACCGATTTTATCTTACTTCATTCCAAACTATGCTTTAGTGAAAAAAAAATGTGGCCAGGCTGCTGGAACTGAGTCATGTACGAATACCTGACAACTAATTAAGCTGGAAAATGAAGAACAGAACAGTTGCAAGGTGGTGGAATAAACATGCGGATAGGTAATATTTTGCCATGTTAAATGTTTTGTAAACCTCGTGATTAAGTCTGAATTTCCCATAAATGTTAAAGGTCCATGGATGTCATACAAAGACTTCTATTGGATGATTCTTCAAAGTGAAGAAGATCTTGCTTTAATACAACCCCTTCACTGAGTTCAGGTGCACAGGGAAGGGCTTGTTTCTGTCTCTTCTATTCCATGATTCTATAACTCTAAGGCTCTATGGTCACTGAAGCACTTTCATCTCAAATTCATTGTCAGGAATTGCAAGACAGAATTTAACAATAACATGATGTTTCAATTGTCATTGTCCAAGCTTTTTAATCAGTACAGGGCCAGCAGAACACTAAGATACACCCATAGAGAAGTGTAGGCCATCTACATCATCTAGTGGGGCAACAGGCTGAAAGGGCCAAGCAGTCTGCTCCTCCAGCTCTCTTCTATGTTTATAGCTCCTTCCTCGATAACCTGACAACTGTATGTTTTGGTCCCACTCGACTCACTGGACTGAGGCAAGCTGCTCCACGATTATCACCATCTTCAATAAGGATGGAGTTCACTTCATGAGATGAACAGTCTGCTAGAAGGAGAATATGGATAACTCACTTCCACCTTCTTCGGATGCAGATCATTTCTACATCACCATCAGCAGAGGTACCGGCCGGTGGTGCAATGGCAACCACACCGGACTTCGAGGCAAGTCACCTTGGGTTCTAATCTGGTCGGTTCCTCGCACATTTTCCATCCGTGCTGGGTTGAGTGTTGAGCTAGCAACTCGAACTCGGTAAAAAACTAAAGAAACATCAAGGTTGTGGGGCTGATGCACCACAAAGGGTGGAGAGAAACAACAGATCAGTGGAGATGCAAATCTCTCACCAATTTGATATATGAAACAGATGGACGGAATAAAGACAATAGCCTTGACAAGTTGTTGGCTGCATAGTAATAAATGAGTACTCAGAACCAGTCATCATCTCCAGTCATTCTCACTAATCCTCCTACAAGTTGGACATCTGCCCAGCAAGTGGAAAGATGAGAAAATATGTTAATACAAATTCAACGCAGGCAGTTCTCTCATTCGCATCACAGTCTTCAGCAAGGCGATAAAAGGAAACATCGGCACCACTCTGTGACATAAACATCAGACCCAAAAGGCTTATCTTTTTATGGGATCTCAAACTGTTTCCTTTAAATAAATGAAAGACACCAACTTTAGGCTGAAAATTCTTGAACATAGAACGTAGAAAAGTACAGCACAGGAACAGGCCATTCAACCCACAATGTTGTGCCAAACCAGTTAAAAAACAAATCAAAAACACCCAAACTCAAATCCTTCCATCTTCCTTACAGCCACGTGCCTATCCAAACATCTCATAAAAGCCTCCAAGGTATTTGCCTCTACCACCATATAGGCAGCACTTTCCAGGCATCCTGGAATCTCTGTAAAAAAGTTACCCCTCACGTCCCTTTTGAACCTACCCCCTGTCACCTTCAATGCATGCCCTCTGGTATTAGGCATTTCAACCCTGGGAAACAGATACTCTCTGTCCACTCTGTCTATGCCTCTCATGGTCTTATAAACCTCTATCAGATCTCCCCTCAGCCTCCAACGCTCCAGAGAAAACAACCCGAGTTTATCCAGCCTCTCGTGACAGCTCATGCCCTCTAATCCAGGCAGCATCCTGGTGAACCTCTCCTGCAGCCTCTCCAAAGCCTCAACATCCCTCGTACAGTGGGGTGACCCAGGACTGTGCCCAACTCCCAGATATGGCCTAACCAGAGTTTTATAAAGTTGCAACATAACCTCCTGACCTTTGAACCCAGTGCCTGGACTAATGAAAGCAAGCATTCCATAAGTCTTCTTGAGCACCTTTTCGATCTCTGTGTAGCCACTTTCAAGGACCTGTGAACCTGGATCCCAAGATATCTTTGCTCAGCAACGCTGTTAATGATCTTGCCCATAACAGTGTACTGTCTCCTTGCATTTGTCCTACCGAGGTGCGACAACTCACATTTATCTGGGTGAAATGAAGTTTTTCAAAGCTTCATAAGCACCGAATAATAATACAATTTAGTTACATATTTATTTATTCTTTTATTGATATACTGTGTGGAGTCTGCCCTTCCGACCTTTCAAGCTGTGCCACACAATCCTCGCCTAATCATGGGACAATTTGCAATGACCAATTAACCTACTAATTGGTAGGTCTTTAGAATGTGGAAGTAAACTGGGGCATCTGGAGGAAACCCTTGAGTTCATGGGGTGGGGGGGTTGCATACAGGACGAGTTGGGAATTGAATTCCAGTTGCTTGTACTGTAAAGGGTTGTGCTAACCACAACACTACCCTGCCACCCTGTTAGCTGGTGCTGACTTCTCTTAATTTCTGTATGGAGGTCTCTGAAATGACCATGACTCTGACTTTTGAGTGATAACCACAGAGGAAACAACATGGTCAATATCTTTGTGACACCAACTGTAATTTCTGATGTTGGATTGTGAGCAGTTGCTATCAGCAATTCGCCACACTTCCACTGACCAGACCAGTGGTTTCTCTGATGTTAAAATTAACACAAGGCTCAGCAAAGCAACATAAACCTGGCATTGTCCATTACCTATAAAAAAGCAACAATTCTATAAAATAACAATGAACTCCCCAAAGGAGGAGGCTGTCTACAAAAGATTCACTTGGCAGGTTGGTGCTTTTTAAATTTAGAAGCACACTTCAAATTACAATAAATTAAAAGCATTTTAGAAGTCTTTCTCATGG
Organism: Hypanus sabinus; assembly: GCF_030144855.1. Lineage (NCBI taxonomy): Eukaryota > Metazoa > Chordata > Chondrichthyes > Myliobatiformes > Dasyatidae > Hypanus > Hypanus sabinus. The sequence continues at coordinate 92,478,149 of NC_082718.1, forward strand.
CTTGTTAATCTTTTTCTAAATGAAGTTTCTAAATATTTTGCAAAGATATTTAAATATCCCTTTGTAGATATGAGTCTCATCCACAAAGTATGCTGCACATTCAGATATGTCTTTGAGATGTTGGTAGTGAGTTGATTTTAAACTGATGGTGCCTCTCCAGGGAAAGTTATTTTAGAGCTTTTAGAAATCTTTTAGAAACTCCAAGGTTTAAGAAGTTCAGTATCTAAAGAGGTTTAAGCATTTTTTAGTCCAATAAGCTGTTCTGCCTATGCTCGGGCACATGTGTTATGTGCCTGTCAGTTTGCACTGGGACTCAAAGGTACCACAGAATGAAACGTGACATTATCATGGGTAGCCAGTTTTATATCAACATATGATAAGGCTGAGGCAGGAAATTTATTTCTACTGGTAAGTGAGACTAGAACTCGGGGAGACTGCCTCAAGTTTCAGGGGAATAGATTTATGATGGAGATGATGAGAAATTGCTTTTCCCAGCAAATAGTAAAACTGTGGAGTTCTCTGCCCATGGGAGGCAGTATCGCATTGAGGCACAGTTAGATAATTTGTTTGCATAGAAGGGGAATTAAAAGTTGTGGGGAAAAGGCTAAGTCCACAGCCAGACCAGCCATGATCTCATTGAATGATGGAGAAGACTCGACAGGCCAGAGGGCTGACTCCTGCTCCTATTTCTTGGCTTCATATTAAATTCCTTGGCCTATGTATGAACCAAACTAGACTATACCTCAGTGGTCCTGGTGACAGTTAAAAAAGTTGTAGTACAGGCTAATAGTGAGAAAAGTTTTGTCGTTACACTGAGAAATAGACATAAGGTCATGATGAATACCCCTTATCAGAACCAACAAAGGGACTTCACCCTGAAATGTTAATGTTGCTCCTCCTTCCACAGATGCCGCCTGACCTTCTAAGTGCTTCCATCATTTTCTGCTTTTATTTCTGCCTTCCTCAAAATCCGGTATGGAGGGAAATGTTCACAAATGATGGGCTGCAGGTAGCCATTCCAGGGGGAGCAACAAAAATTTTGCTTGGATAGACTTTACCTGAACTAGACTGGAATCAGTGTCCTAGAGGTAGCTTTGAACAGATATCTAGATCAGTTCCTTAGACCAATATAACATGGAAACAACTATGGGCTATTTCAGTTCTGGGCACATTTGGTGAGGTAGGATTGAGTGAGGATTTCCATGAATACATACACTACGAATGGTAGGGTCCTAAAGAGAGCTGAAGAACATGGTGTACAGACCTAGCGATCTTTGACAAGAGCTGCACGGAAGATGTGGTGTTGAAGACATACAGAGTATTGGCCTTCATTAGCTGGGCGATAGAATATAACACCTGGTAGTCTTGGTATAACTTAATAAAATATTGGTTAGGTCACAGGTGGAATAACATGTGCAGTTTTGGTCACCGCGTGCTAGGAAGGCCAGGATTCCACTGGAGTAGGTCCAGAGCAGGCCCACCAGGATGTTGCCTGGACTAGAACCTTTTGTTTCAGACAGGAGACTGGATATACTTGGTTTCCCTTGAAGTAAAGGAGGTTGGGGCAAGAGAGTCATTAGGGATATGGAACATTATGGAAGATAGAGATAGGTAGGGCAGATAAAAACCTTCCCCTATGGTAGAAGTGCCTAAGACCCAAGAGCATAGGATTAAGGTAAGAAATAATAGGGGAAATGGGAAGTGTAAAGGGGATGAGGATTAATTTTTTTAACTGAGATCTCTGGAAAACACTGCCAGAGAAAGAAGTGTTGATTGAGAATTTTCCAGCATTTAAGAAACATTTGGGTGAATGCTCAAATTGACAATGGGCCAAGTATGGGAACGTGGGACTAGTGTAGACTGGTTTCTGACAGTCGACATGGACATAATGGGCTGGAGAGACTAATTTTGTGCTCACAAAGCAGGCTGGAGAGGACAGCTGGCCTGCTTCTGCTTCTATTTCCCTGTGTTTTTTGTGTATGACTCTAGGACTCTTTGATTAATGAGTGATCTTATCGAAAATTAAATAACGACAATAATGGAAGAATACAGAGATGGCTGAAATGGATGGGAAATGGATTAAAAAGCAACATGGGAGGCAAGCGGCTGCTGTTATTTGAGGAGATGATTCATATTTCTCAAAAGAAGCACATTTGCCCGGGCTATAAAGACTCCACGAGAAGAATTATCTGTCTGTGCCCAAGTTAAGAATGCTATTAAATCGAAAGAAATAGTTTTACAAATTGAACATCGGGTAATAAGCAATGTTTTAGAAACCAGAAAATAATGACTAAAACAATAAAAGGAAAAAGAAATCAGATCATAACAGTAAGGTATTAAGCAATATGAACACAATTTAGAGATTTTCAAAGAGAAAATTTGTAAAAGAGAAGAGAATAATTAATCACTGTCGACTTAGAGGATGAGACCTCGGAACAAATAAGATCATAGGCCATAGGATATAGGAGCAGAATTGGGCCATTTGGCCCACCAAATCTGCTCCACCATTCCACCATGGTTGACTTATTATCCCTCTCAACCTCATTTTTCCGCCTTCTCCCTGTGACCTTTGACACTCTGACTAATCAAGAACCTATCAACCTCTGCTTTAAGTATATCCAATAACTTGGCCTCCACAGCCATCTGTAGCAATGAATTCCACAGATTTACGAACTGCTGGCTAAAGAAATTCTTCACCTCCATTCTAAATGGATGTTTCTCTGTCCTGTGGCTGTATCCTCTGGACCTAGATTTCCCCCTACAAAATGCATCCTCTCCACATCCACTCTATCTAGGCCTTTCAATATTCCACAGGTTTCAAAGTTCTAAGGAGTATAGGTCCAGAGCCAACAAAGACTCCCAATACGTTAACCATTTCATTCCCAGACCCGAGGTTCCCAATTTTTTTTATGTCATGGACTGATACCATTAAGTAAGGGGTCTGTGGACCCAGTTTGGGAGCCTCTGCTCTGGACCCTCTCCATTGCCAAAACATCTTTTCTTAGTTAAGGGCTCCAAAACTGCTCACAATACTCCAAGTACAGTATGGCCAATGCCTTATGAAGTCTCAGCATTATATCCTTGATCTTATATTCTAGTCCTTCAAAGTGAACAATAACATTGGATTTGCCTTCATCACCACTGCAAGTTAACCTTTAGGGAATCCTGCACACAGACCTCCAAGCCCCCTGACACTCTTTGACTTTTTGAATCATCTTCCCATTTAGAAAATAGTCTATGCCTTTATTCTTTCTACCAAAGTGCATGGCCATATACTTCCCTACACTATATTCCATCTGCTACTTCTTTGCCTATTCTCCCAGTCTGTTGAAGTTCTTCTCCAGACTCCCTGCTTTCTAAACACTACATGCCCCTCCATCTCCCTTCGTATCATCTGCAAACTTTAGCCGCAAAGCCATCAATTCAATCATCCAAATCATTGACATGTAACTTGAAAAGGAGCAGTCCCAATATCAACCCCTGTGGAATACCATTAGCCACTGGCAGCCAAACAGAAAAAGGCTTCCTCTATTCCCATTCTTTGCCCCCTGCCAGTCAGCCTGTCTTCTATCCATTCTAGTAGCTTTCCTGCAATAGCATGGCCTCTTATCTTGTTAAGCAGCCTCATGTGCAGCACCTTGTTGAAGGCCTTCTGAAAATCCAAGTAAACAACATGATCTGACTCTCCTTTGTTTATCCTGCCTGCTATTTCCTCAAAATATTCTGACAGATTTGTTGGGCAAGATTTTCCCTTAAGGAAGCCATGCTGACTTTGGTCCATTTTATCACGTGCCTCCAAGTACCCCCAAGCCTGAATCTTAATAATGGACTCCACATCTTCTCAACCACTGAAGTCAGGCTAACTGGCCTATAATTTCCCTTCTTCTGCCTCCCTCCCTTCTTGAAGCATGAACTGACAGTTGCAACTTTCTAGTCCTCGGGAATATTTCAAAATCTAGTGGTTCTTGAAATATCACTACTGATGTCTTCACAGTCTTCTCAGCTACCTCTTTTAAAACCCTGGTGTGTAGTCCATCTGACTTATCTACCTTCAGACCATTCAGCTTCTGAAACACCTTCTCCTTAGTAATAATGACTACATTCATTTCTGCCCCCCGACACTCTCTAATTTCTGGCACCTGCTAGTGCTGTCCACACTGAAGACTGACACAAAATATAATTATTAAGCTCATCCGCTATTTCTTTGTTTCCCAATACGACCCCTCCACCGTCATTTTCCGGTGGGCCAATCTCCACTCTTGCCTCTCTTTCACTCTTTATGCATCTGAGAAACCATTTGACATTCTCTTTTATATTATTGGCTATATCACCCTCATATTTCACATTTTTTCCTTATAACTTTTTAGTTGCATTTTGTTGGTTTTTGAAAGATCCCCAATCCTCTAAATTTCCACTAAATTTTGTTATATTATATGCCTTCTCTTTTGCTTTTATGTTGTCTTTGACTTCCCTTGTCAGCCACAGTTCTTCATTCTCCCTTTAGAATACTTCATCTCTGGGATGTATATACCCTGTGTCTTTTAATTGCCCCCAGAAACTCCAGCCATTGCTGTTCTACTGTCATCCCTGATAGTGTCCTCTTCCAAGAAACCTCAGCCAGCTCCTGTCTCATGCCTCCCTTTACTCCACTGTAAAACTGATACATCTGATCCCCCTCAAAATGCAGTGTGAATTCTAATGTATTATGATCACTACCTCCAAAGGGTTCCTTTACCTTAAGCTCCCTAATCAAATCTGTCTCATTACTTAACACCCAATCCAGGATTGCCTTTCCCCTGGTGGGCTCAACTGCAAGCTGCTCTAAAAAGCAATCTTGTAGGCGTTCTACAAATTCCCGCTCCTGGGATCCAACATCAACCAATCAAGGATTGGGGCGAGCCAGCATGGATTTACCAAGGGTAAATCATGCTTGACTAATCTGTTGGAGTTTTTCGAGGATGTAACCAGGAAGTTAGACAGGGGAGATCAAGTGGATGTAGTGTACCTCGATTTTCAGAAGGCATTTGATAAGGTCCCACACAGGAGATTGGTGGGTAAAATCAAAGCTCAGGGCATCGGGGGGAAGGCATTGACATGGATAGAAAACTGGTTGGCAGATGGAAAGCAAAGGGTAGCGGTGAATGGGTGTTTCTCAGAATGGCAGGTGGTGACTAGTGGGGTGCCACAGGGCTCGGTATTGGGACCACAGCTGTTTACCATTTACGTTAACGATTTAGATGAAGACATTGAGAATAACATCAGCAAATTTGCTGATGATACTAAGCTGGGTGGCAGTGTGACATGTGATGAGGATGTTAGGAGAATTCAGGGTAACTTGGATAGGTTGGGTGAGTGGGCAGATACTTGGCAGATGACGTTTAATGTGAATAAGTGTGAGGTTATCTACTTTGGGGTAAGAACAGGAAGGCAGATTATTATCTGAATGGTGTAGAGTTAGGTAAGGGAGAAATACAAACAGATCTAGGAGTCCTTGTTCATCAGTCAATGAAGGTGAATGAGCAAGTGCAGCAGGCAGTGAAGAAGGTTAATGGAATGTTGGCCTTTATTACAAAGGGAATTGAGTACAAGAGCAAGGAAATCCTCTTGCATTTGTACAGGGCCCTGGTGAGACCACACCTGGAGTATTGTGCACAGTTTTGGTCTCCAGGGTTAAGGAAGGACATCCTGGCTGTAGAGGAAGTGCAGCGTAGATTCACGAGGTTAATTCCTGGGATGTCTGGACTGTCTTACGCAGAGAGGTTAGAGAGACTGGGCTTGTACACGCTGGAATTAAGGAGATTGAGAGGGGATCTGATTGAAACATATAAGATTATTAAGGGATTGGACAAGATAGAGGCAGGAAATATGTTCCAGATGCTGGGAGAGTCCAGTACCAGAGGGCATGGTTTGAGAATAAGGGGTAGGTCATTTAGGACAGAGTTAAGGAAAAACTTCTCCCAGAGAGTTGTGGGGGTCTGGAATGCACTGCCTCGGAAAGCAGTGGAGGCCAATTCTCTGGATGCTTTCAAGAAGGAGCTAGATAGGTATCTTATGGATAGGGGAATCAAGGGATATGGGGACAAGGCAGGAACCGGGTATTGATAGTAGATGATCAGCCATGATCTCAAAATGGCAGTGCAGGCTCGAAGGGCCGAATGGTCTACTTCTGCACCTATTGTCTATTGTCTATCAACGCGGGCAGCAGAGTCCATGGAAGCAGAGTCCTAGGCTTTGGCTAAGTGGGCTTCGGGGTAAGGGGACTTCGGTAAGCCTGTGTGATTGCTCGCTGAGGGGAAGAAGGTAAGGTTGCTAGGTGCTTTTTAGACTTATTCTATTAATTCAGTTCAGGTATGGGGGAGACAGTCAGAGCAGTGGTGTGCTCCGTATGCAGTATGTGGGAAGTCAGGGTCAACACAGTTGTCCCTGATGACCACACCTGCAAGAGGTGCGTCCAGCTGCAGCTCCTATCAGCCCGAGTTAGGGAGTTGGAGCTGGAGCTGGATGAACTACGGATCATTCGGGAGGCAGAGGCAGAGATAGATAGGAGTTATCAGGAGGTAGTCACACCAAAAAACCAAGATTTAGGCAGATGGGTGACGGTCCAGAGAGGCAGGGGGAGCAGGCAGAGAGAGCAGAGCACCCCTGCGGCCATTCCCATTAACAATAAGTATACCGTACTGGATACTGTTGATGGGGATGACCTACCAGGAATGAGTTGCAGTGGTCCTGCCTCTGGCACAGAGGTTGAACCCTCAACTAGAAAGGGGAGGAGGGAAGAGAAGAGAGCAATAGTTTTAGGGTATTCTATAGTCAGGGGGGCAGATAGGAGATTTTGTGGGGCAGATCGGGAGTCTCGGATGGTATGTTGCCTCCCTGGTGCCAGGGTCAGGGACATCTCAGATCGGGTGCAGGCTATTCTTGAGAACGAGGGCATGAACCCAGATGTAGTGGTCCATGTAGGGACCAACGATGTAGGTAAGGTGAGTGAGGGGGTCCTGCTTAGAGAGTTCAGGGAGTTAGGAGTGAAGCTGAAAGGCAGGACCTCCAGGGTGACAATCTTGGGATTGCTACCTGTGCCACGTGCGAGTGAGGCGAAGAATAGAATGATTATGCACATTAATACGAGGCTGAGAGCATGGTGCAGGAAGGAAGGGTTCAGGTTTTTGGATAATTGGTCTTTGTTCCAGGGACATTGGGATCTGTTTCAAAGGGACGGTCTACATCTGAACCGGAGGGGTACTAACATTCTTGCAGGAATGTTTGCCAGTGCTGCTCGGGGGGGGGGGTTTAAACTAGATGTGCAGGGGGCAGGGATCCAGATCCAGAGGGTTGGTCAGAAGGAGCATGGGGTTAAATGTGTAGAAGGTTTGGGTGATCTTGAGAAGGTCATCAAAATTCAGGGTGCAATTAGCCCGATGGAAGTTCAAGGAGCTGGGTTAGGTACAGTAGACAGTGTTTTAAGCAAAGAGAGGAGGAATGGGCTAAGAATTCTATACTTGAATGTGCGTAGTGTCAGAAATAAGACAGATGAGCTTGAAGCTCAGATGAAAATGGGGAACTATGATATTGTTGGGATAACGGAGACATGGCTGCAAGGGGATCAGGCCTGGGAATTGAGTGTACCAGGGTATACGTGCTATCGTAGAGACAGAAATATGGGAAGAGGGGGTGGGGTGGTCCTGTTGGTGAGGAATGAGATTCAGTCCTTAGCAAGAGGTGACTTGGGAACAGGGGAAGTAGAGTCTGTGTGGATTGAGCTGAGGAACAGTAAGGGTAAAAAGACCCTAATGGGTGTTGTGTACAGGCCCCCAAACAGTAGCGTGGATATTGGGTACAAGTTGATTAGGGAGTTAACATTGGCATGTGCTAAAGGTAATGCAGTCGTTATGGGAGATTTCAACATGCAGGTGAACTGGGAGAATCAGGTAGGTGCTGGACCCCAGGATAGGGAGTTTGTGGAGTGTCTAAAGGATGTATTTTTGGAACAGCTTGTGCTTGAGCCAACCAGGAACGAGGCTATTTTGGTGATGTGTAATGAACAGGAATTGATAAGTGATCTTGAAGTAAAGGAGCCATTAGGAAGTAGTGATCATAACATGATAAGTTTTTATCTACAATTTGAGAGGGATAGGGGCAGATCAGAGGTGTCAGTGTTGCAATTAAATAAAGGAGACTACGGAGCCATGAGGGAAGAGCTGGCCAAAGTTAAATGGGCGGATGCCCTGGCAGGAAAGACAGTGGATCAGCAGTGGCAGATATTCTTGGGCATAATACAAAAGATGCAAAAGCAGTTCATTCCAATGAGAAGGAAGGATTCAAAGAGGGGGAAGGGGCCACAGTGGTTGACAAAGGAAGTCAGAGATTGTATAGCATTAAAGAAAAAGAAGTATGACAGGGCTAAGATGAGTGGGAATACAGATGATTGGGAAAGTTTTAAGGAACAGCAGATCTTAACTAAAAAAGCAATACGGAGAGAAAAAATCAGGTATGAGCTCAGTCTAGCCAGGAATATAAAAGGGGATAGTAAAAGCTTTTTTAGCTATGTCAAGAGAAAGAAGATAGTTAAGAACAATGTTGGCCCCTTGAAGAATGAATTGGGAGAAATTGTTATGGAAAACAGGGAAATGGCAACAGAATTTAATGCGTACTTTAGATCTGTCTTCACCAGGGAGGACACAAGCAATCTCCCAGATGTATGGATGGGCCAGGGTCATAAGATATCAGAGGAATTGAGACAGATTGACATTAGGAAAGAAACTGTGATGAGTAGACTGGTAGGACTGAAGGCTAATAAATCCCTGGGTCCGGATGGTCTGCATCCGAGGATTCTAAAGGAGGTGGCTCAGGAAATTGCGGATGCATTGGTAATCATCTTCCAATGTTCCTTAGATTCAGGATCAGTTCCTGAAGATTGGAGAATGGCTAATGTTGTCCCACTTTTCAAGAAGGGAGGGAAGGAGAAAACGGAGAACTATCGCCCTGTTAGCCTAATGTCAGTCGTGGGGAAGATGCTTGAGTCCATTATTAAGGACGAAATAGTGGCACATCTTGATAGCAGGAATAGGATTAGGCTGAGCCAGCATGGATTTACCAAGGGCAAATCATGCTTGACTAATCTGTTGGAGTTTTTTTGAGGGTGTAACAAGGATGTTAGATGAGGGTAAGCCAGTGGATGTTGTGTACCTAGATTTTCAGAAGGCATTCGATAAGGTGCCACATAGGAGATTGGTGAGTAAAATCAGAGCTCATGGGATTGGGGGCAGGGTTTCAACATGGATAGAAAACTGGTTGGCAGATAGAAAGCAAAGGGTAGCAGTGAATGGGTGTTTCTCGGACTGGCTGGAGGTGACTAGTGGGGTACCACAGGGCTCTGTATTGGGACCACAGCTCTTTACTATTTATGTCAACAATTTAGATGAGGGCATTGAAAACTATATCAGCAAGTTTGCTGACGATACTAAACTGGGTGGCAGTGTGACATGCGAAGAGGACGTTAGGAGAATACAGGGAGACTTGGATAGGCTGGGTGAGTGGGCAGATACTTGGCAGATGTCATTCAATGTGAATAAATGTGAAGTTATCCACTTTGGAAGCAGGAACAAGAGGGCAGAGTATTGTCTGAATGGTGTAGAGTTAGGTAAGGGAGAAATGCAAAGAGACCTAGGAGTCCTAGTTCACCAGTCAATGAAGGCGAATGAGCAAGTGCAACAGGCAGTGAAGAGGGCAAATGGAATGTTGGCCTTTGTTACAAGTGGATTTGAGTACAAGAGCAAGGATGTCCTTTTGCATTTGTACAGGGCCCTGGTGAGACCACACCTAGAATATTGTGTACAGTTTTAGTCTCCAGGTGTAAGGAAGGACATTCTGGCAATTGAGGGAGTGCAGCGTAGATTCACTAGGTTGATTCCTGGGTTGGCAGGGCTGTCTTACGCAGAGAGATTGGAGAGATTGGGCTTGTACACGCTGGAATTGAGGAGATTGAGAGGGAATCTGATTGAAACGTTGAAGATAATTAAAGGATTTGATAGGATTGAGGCAGGAAATATGTTCCAGATGTTGGGAGAGTCCAGTACCAGAGGGCATGGATTGAGAATAAGAGGTCAGTTATTTAAAACAGAGTTGAGGAAGAGCTTCTTCTCCCAGAGAGTTGTGGAGGTGTGGAATACACTGCCTCGGAAGACGGTAGAGGTCAATTCTCTGGATGCTTTCAAGAAGGAGCTAGATAGATAACTGATGGATAGGGGAATCAAGGGATATGGAGACAAGGCAGGGACTGGGTATTGATAGTGAATGATCAGCCATGATCTCAGAATGGCGGTGCAGACTCGAGGGGCCGAATGGTCTACTTCTGCACCTATTGTCTATTGTCTATTAACCTGATTTTCTCAATCTACCTGCATATTGAAATCCCCCATAACAATTGTAACATTGCCCTTTTTACATGCCTTTTCTATCTCTGTTGTAATCTACATCTCATATCCCGGCTTCTGCTCAGAGGCTTGCATGTATCTCCCTTTTATACCCTTACATTTACTTCAAAGATTCAAAGTACATTTATTATCAAAGTATGTATACAGAATTCATATACATTGGGATTTGTCCTCTTTCTGCAGGCAGCCATGGGACAGAGAAACACTGTGGAATGTGTTCAAGAGAACACCAAGCACCTGACATGAGAGAAAAAACAAATTGAATTAATGGCAAAAAGCAAGTGGACAATACACAGAATATGAAACATCGAAGCAGTGTTCAGTTTAGTTCAGTTTAATATTGCGACACAAGCCCTCTGCAGGTTTAGGGCAAAGCATTTTTCATTGAAGCACCCCAGACTTCATTGATAGCCATGATCAAACCACTCAAAACCAAAAAAAAATGAGTACCCAGAATCCAGGAACATGTGCAACATGAACCCCAAAGTCCCCCAAGATGAGTGCTCGGCCTCCCTGGTCAATCCTTGCAATATGGATGAGAGGACTCCTGCACTTTCCTCCGACAGCATCTAGCGATAGGGAGAGGAAAACGGGTCAAATGCAGGCAGGTGGCGCCGAACGCTCGCCCATCCTCTGCTCTCGTCCTTGTCGACCTCAACCTTGCTCGAGGTCTCAATCGGAGAAAAGCAATGGAGTCAATCATGAGCTGGTGCCCTTGACGCTTCAGCCAGAGAGAAGCAATGGAGTCGATCGTGGGCTCCAGGCCTCCAGGCTGCACACACTGCTGCAAACCTCCCTGGACTCCCTTGGAGACAATAAAGCGCCAGTTCACTCAATGGGTTCAAAAACACACAATCAAAATATAAGTCATAGGTTCCAATCACACACAGCTTATCAGTTTATGATCACACTGGATCATATCTGAAAGAGGAAACAAAAGAAATAGTTCTGTGAACTGTCTGCAGTATGTCGCCATTGGTTGTGTTGTTTGTTGGCACCATCTTGAAGATCTTGGCTTAATCTACCCTCAAGGATTCTCCATCTTCTGATCACCTCTTTCTAATGATCTGATTTCATTTTTTACCACTTCTGCCTGCCTGCCTGTCCTCTTGATACAACCAGTATCTTTGGACGCTAAGCTCCCAACTATGACTTTCTCATAGGGCAACTCAGTGATGCCCACATCATACCTGTCAATCTCTAACAGTGTTACACGATAACCTATCTTATTCTGTATATTGTGTGCATCCAACATTTTCAGTCCTGTATTCATCACCCTTTTTGAGTTTGCCCCCATGTTGCACTTCAACTTATTCCACTGACTGCAACTTTGCTGTATCATCTGCCTGTCCTTTCTCTTAGTCTCAATACACACTCCATCTACTTGTACACCAAATGTTCCATTCTCAGCCTTATCACACTAATTCTTATCCCTTTGCCAAATTAGCTTAATCCCTCCCCAACAACTCTAGCAAACCTGCCCACAAGGATATTGGTCCCCCTCGGGTTCGGGTGTAACCCATCCTTTTCGTACAGGTCCAGAAGAGATCCCAGTGATCCAGGAATCGGAAACCCTGCCCCTGAACCAGTTGCTCAGCCACTCATTCACCTGTACTATCATCCTCTCCCTGCTCTGACTAGCACGTGACACTGGGAGTAATCCAAAGGTTACTACCTTGGAAATCCTGCTCGCCAACCTTTTCCCTAACTCCTTATACCCCACAGGACCTCCTCCCTATTTCTACCTGTATCATGGGTGCTAGTGTGCACCATGAGGTCTGGCTGCTTGCTCTGTCTCTTGAGAATATTCTGAGCACCTGGGAGGCAACACACCAACCTGGGGCCTTTTTTGCGGCCACAGAATCTCCTGTCCATCCCCCTAACAGCTGAGCCTCCTATCACTATCGCTCTGCCTGACTTTACCCTTCCTTGCCTAGCCTCAGAGCCGGCCATAGCGCCGCTGGCCTGGCTGCTGCTGCTGTTCCCTCCCTCCGAGCAGTATGCACGGTAGGTATACTTGCTACTGAGGTGCTTGGCTATAGGCACTGACTGCTTACTCCCCTTGCTTCTCCTGGTGGTCACTCACCTCCTGTCTGAAGCCTGCACCCTGGGTGTGACCACCTCTGTGAAAGTCTCATCCATGGGGTTTTACAGCCTCCCAGATGGTGCTGAGGCCCTCTAGCTCCAGCTCCAGTTCCTTGACCTTGCCTGTCAGGAGCTGAAATTTGGATCAATTCCTCCAGTTCAAGGAGATTATTATGTACCTTGAAACTCACACCTCACAGGAGGAGTATTCTATTGCCTGAACTACCATCCTGTCTCTACACATTATACGTTTGTCTCTAACCTCTTAAGCTTAAGTTCTACAATCCACTAAATGATTGCAAACATCTTGGAACCCTTAGCCTCTACTTGTTTTATCTGAAGCCTGTAGAACCAAAGCCTGACCATGCTATACTGGCCTGCTCCCACAATGGCCGCTCCACTCACACCTTCCTTTTTTATTGCCTTTACTAAGTTACTAATAATCCAAGCAATCTTCTGCTTAGCAAACTAATCCCAACAAAATCTGGTTGCTGTTTTAAACTGTGTAAAGTCCACAAGGAACTGTCTCCAACTCACTCTGTGATCTTCCACTCCACAGACAAGTCCCAGCGGGTCCCACTTACTGTTTAAATCTGGCGTGTAAAGTCCACAAAGCACTGTTTCCAACTCAGTCTACAATCTTCCACTTGGCAGACAAGTCCCGACAGGCCCAGTTGTTGTTTAAAACCAGTGTGTAACGTCCACAAGGAACCATCTCCAACATCAATAAAGAAGCTTTGAATAAATATTTCGTCTGTCTTAAAGGTAGGAGATACTAAAAGCATTGCAATGGCAGCAGAAAGTCCAGGGATAAAAGGAAGGTAGGAGTTCGAGGACACTTGCTACATGATCAAAGACTTTCTGTACTGTGGAGAGCATTCTAACAGAGTGCATCACCCCATGGAGGGGTCACTGCACAGGATTGGAAAAAACTGGAGAAAGTTGTAAACCTAGCCAGCTCCGTCTTGGGCACTAGCCTGCTCTGTGTCAAGGACACCTTCAAGAGGCATCGAGAAAGCGGCATTTATCATTAAGGACCTCCATCACCCAGGACATGCCATCCTCTCATTGCTACCATCAGAGAAGAGGTAAAGGAGCCTGAAGAAGATACACACTTTATTTTTTAGGAACAGCTTCTACTCCGTCATTAGATTTCTGAATAGACAATGAACCCCATGGACACTACTTCAGTGTTTTGATCTCTTTTTGCACTACTTACTTAGCTTATTTTTTAATATATATGCCGTGCTTACTGAAATTTGTAGTTTTTAAAAGTTCTGATTTGGAGTCTGATTCAAAAACATTGGAGGAAATATGAGGCAAATTAATGGGATTAAAGGCCGTTGAGACCTGGACTTGCATCTAGGTTCTAAAATAAGTGACAGAAATGATGGATACATTGCTTATGATCTTGCAAAGTTCTCAAGATTCTGGAAAGGCCCCAGCGGACTGGAATTCTGCAAAGTAACTCCTATTTTGGAGAACAGAGGGGGACAGTAAAATTTGAGAAAATGGCAGATTCAATTATTAATGTAGAAGGAGCAAAGCATTCATAATCATCAAGCAGAGTCAATATACGTAGTTCAATGAAAGGGAGATTTTGTTTGTTGTCAGAGTTCTTTGTGCATTAAATGAGCAGGCTGGATAAAGGGAAAGTAGTAGAGGTAGTATACATAGGTAATCCAGGCAGCATAGGACAAGATCTCATTGCATGGATAGAGGTCTGGCTAAATAACAGAGAAGAGAAGGAAATGAAACGGATTACCTTCATATTGGCTCATGGTTCTCCACAGGGATCACAGGATACTGATGTCTCAGCTACTCACAGTTGAAATTAAAGACTTACCCACAGTGAGCATTATAAAAGGTACACTTGTACAGCAGCTCAATAATGCAAATACCTAATCAGCCCATCATGTGGCAGAAACCCAATGCATAAGAGCACGTAGACATGGTTAACAGGTTCTGTTGTTGTTTAGACCAAACATCAGAATGTGGAAGAGAGGTGATTTTGACCGTGGGATGATTGTTGGTGCCAGACAGACTGGTATCTCAGAAACTACTGATCTCCAGAGTTTATGGAGACTGGTGCGAAAAACAAAATAAAGAACATCTGGTGAGCAGCTCTGTGATTGAAAATTCCTTGTTAATGAGAGATGTCAGAGGGGACTGGCCAGACCAGTTCAAGCCAACAAGAAGGTGACAAGTTATAACCAACGGTGTTACAACAGTGGGTTGCAGAAGAGCATCTCTGAACGCACAATATGTTGAATCTTGAAGTGGATTGGCTACAGGAGCAGAAGACAACGAACATACACTCAGTAGGCACTGTATAGGAGGGTGACAGGCAGACAGTTTCTGAAGAGTATTGGTAATGGTGGGGTCACCTGTCTTGTAAAGACACTACCCAGAAGAAGTTAAGGGCAAACCACTTCCGTAGGAAAATTTGCCAAGAACAATCATGGTCATGGAAAGGCAATGATCACCTATGTCATATGACATGGCACATAATGAGTGAATTGAGGGTGGATGAAAGCTGATAATTTACTGATAATATGAAGCTACGTGGGGGAGTGAAGTGTGAACAAGTTATGCATCTGACTGCTGATAAGATAATGGTGCGTTATGCAGGTTGAGCATAAGGAAATAGAAAAGCAGAACTTTGCTTAAATGGCGGTACCTCAAGAAGGCAATATCCATCATCAAAGATCCCCACCTGTTTTTTTTTTGTTTTAGTTGTTTTTTTCTTGTGAAAGCGTGCATATTTTATGCTTGTCTTTTCTTGTGAACGTTGCTTATCTAATGCTATGTTCCCTTGTTTCTCACTTCATCTGTGCATACATGTTCTGTACACATGGCAATAAGCTCGACCTGGACTTCGGACTGTGAGAGTACAGAAAGCTGAGTTGCACAGGAAGGGCCTAGTTACCCGTGAACATAATATACAGAAAGTTAGCATGAAAGCACAGCAAATTATTAGGAGATGATTGGAATGTTGGCTGATATTGCAAAGCGGAGGGGACATAGAGATGGGGGAGAAAAAAGAGACTGTATATGGAGGAATCTGGAACACCACAACTTTTTTGTTTCCTGTCAGTCACCTTATGTACAGATTCTCCTGTGTCTAGCATCACTTTATGTACATAGGCTTGTAACTGAGTTAGCAGAGACTCTGAAGCTGGAGGATATAGAAATCTGTATTTAGCCAGACAAGCAGGAATCCTACTGGAGCCACTGTTGGGCAAAGAGGCCTCCTGACCCAATATTGCATCACATTTTATATGTTAAAGAAGAAAGGTAACAACAGGACATTTTCTATAGTTACCATGCATCTGTAATCCTTTCTTTGAGTTGCACATAATTTCTGACATCTGGATCTTCATACCAACACACCTCTGTCTCTCTGGCTGCATTCATGCATATGCAGACATCTCAGGTGAGTGGGTTTTTCCTGGTTTGCAATTGACCCCAGTCTGCAGCTCCAGGAAGACCATTGTTCTGAGCTGCATTTCAATTTACAATCCACATTCAGATCTGAAGACTGGTTGCTGCTGAAATAAATATTTGCTACATTGTATAACTGTGGAATACACCCTAACACATACAATCAATCTACGTATATACCTAATCTGATGTATTCATACTTAATGGTGTTCTTTACGCTTATTGATTTTCTAATGCTGCATTAGATCTGGAGATAGACAATCTTCAATATTGAATAAAACCAAGAACTCAGTGGGCCAGACAGCACCTATAGAGGCAAAAGATGCAAGCAGACACCTCTGCATCAGGACTAAGGGAGAAAAGGGGAAATTTCTCTGTTACTTCAACCATCCTTCCACCAAGCATATCTTTCCCTCCTCCCTCTTTCTGCAAGAATCACTCCCAATGTGACTCCCCTCCTCCCTCTTTCTGCAAGAATCACTCCCAATGTGACTCCCTTGTCCATGCATCCCTCCCAACTGATCTCCCTCCTGGCATTTTTCTTTGCAAGCAGAATTCCAACGTGTCGATCCATGGCCTCCTCTACCACCATGATGAGACCACACTCAGGTTAGAGGAGCAACACCTTATATTCCGTCTGGGTGGCCTCTAAGCTGATGGCATGAACATCGATTTCTCAAACCTTCAGTAATTTCCTCCCCCCCCATCAGCATTTCCATTCCCATTGTCCTCTCTCACCTCATCTCCTTACCTGCCCATCACCTCCCTTTCATGCTCTTCCCCCTTCCCTTTCTTCCATGGTCTTCTACACTCTCCTATCAGATTCCTCTTTCTCCAGCACTTTATCTTTTTCACCTCTCAGCTTCCCAGCTCTTTACTTCCCCCTTCCCCCCCCCCATCAGGACTGGAAAGGAAGGGGGACGAAGCCAGAATAAGAAAATGGGTGGAGGGGAGGCGGGCCAGGTGGGTGGGGGAGAGCGG
This sequence comes from Hypanus sabinus, assembly GCF_030144855.1. NCBI lineage: Eukaryota > Metazoa > Chordata > Chondrichthyes > Myliobatiformes > Dasyatidae > Hypanus > Hypanus sabinus. The sequence continues at coordinate 92,495,089 of NC_082718.1, forward strand.
ATGAAGTAAGAAGCTGGGAGGTGATAGGTGGAAAAGATAAAGAGCTGAAGAAGAAGGAATCTGATAGGAGAGAAGAGTGGACCATGGGAAACCAGGAAGGAGGAAGGGCACCAGGAGAAAGTAAAAGGTAAGGGAGGCCACATCAGGAGCTCAGGATACAGTAGGCGACCCCTAACAGATTCACCAGTGGAGTTTTGCCTTACCTGGAAGGACTATTTGGGGTCCTGAATACAGGTGAGGGAGAAGATGAATGGGCAGGTGTAAAGTTTCTTCTGCTTGCAGGAATAAGCACTGGGAGAGAGATTAGTGGGAAGAGACAATTGGACAAGATAATCATGAATGGGGAAATCCTTATGGAAAGCAAAGAGTCAAGGTAAAGATGTGTTTGGTGGCAGGGTTTAATTGAATACGACGCAAGTTGCGGACAAGGACGTGCTAGAAGCTGAGGCTAAGAACAAGACGGACTCTATCACAATTGAGGTGGCAGGAAGATAAGGCGAGGGCAGCATCAATGGTGGAGGAACAGAAACCCTGTTGTCTAAAGAAGGAGGACATCTCTGATGTCCTGGAAAAGGAGTCCTCATCCTGGGAACAAATGCGGCAGAGGTGAAGAAACTGAGAAAAGGGAATAATATTTTCACAGGACGCAAGGTGGGAAGAGTATAGTCAAGATAGCCGTGGGACTTTGTAGATTTATGAAAGATCTCAGTAGACATTTTGTATGCAGAGATTGAGAAAGGGGAGAGAGAGGATTCAGAAATGGACCAGGTCAATTTAACAGATGGAAGTTGGAGGCAATGTTGATGAAGTTGACGAGCTCAACATAGGTGCATGAAGCAGCACCAATGCTGTCATCAATGAAGCACAGCAAACATTGGGGAGCATTAGCAGGGATGGCTTGGAACATAGACGGTCCCATTTTGCAAATGCAAAGGCAGGTATAACTGGGGCTGGCCCATGTGGGTGCCCGTGGCTCCACCTAGAGTTGGAGAAAGTGGGAGGAGGTGAAAGGGAAATTGTTGAAGGTGAGGGCCAACTCTACCAGGGGGAGAAGAGTGCTGGTGGAGGGGAATTTGTCTGATCTATTGTCAAAAAAGAAGCAAAGAGCCTTAAGGCCTTTTTGATGGGCTATACAAGTGTATAGTAACTGGATAACAATGAGGTGATCAGGGACACAGAGTTGAAAATTGTTCAGGAGATCCAGAACATGTGTAGTCATGGATGTAGGTGGGAAGGAAATGAACCAAGGGAGGTAAAACGGTGTCAAGATATGCAGTCACGAGTTCAGTGGGGCAGGAGCAAGCAGAGTCAGACTTTTGGATCTTGGGTAGGAGGTAGCAACTAGCAGTGCCTGCTAAGGGAATTATGAGGTTGGTGGCAGTGGATGGGAGATCTCCAGAGTTGATGAGGTTGGTGATGGTCTCCTACTTACCCTGAGTGAGGTCCTTACTAAGAGGTAAGTAAGAGGAGGAGTCTGAGAGGTTCCGCCTGGCCTCAGCAAATTAGAGGTCAGTCCGCCATACTACAACAGCATCCCTTGTGTCTGCAGATTTAATGTTAATCTGTACTTGCTTTCACGAGTGCAAGTGAGCACTGAATTCGGTAGACCATGTTGGAACAAGTGCAATCTCTGTCTTACAATGTCTGTTTTATCTGAAAGGGCCTATAAAGCCCTGAGTAGTGGTGTTGCACCTCTTAGGGTTACAGGGGAAGTACTGGGGAGAGGTGGTTTGTGGAGATGATTGGGCTGGGAAATCATGAAGAGAAAGAGGTGAGGCAAGAGAAGAAATGTGATTAGTGGTGGATCATATTGATGCTGGCGGAAATGGTGGAAGATAATGTGTTAGGCATGGAGGCTGGTGGAATGGAAGATTAGGCCTCAGTGGAACCCTGTGTCTGGGGGCCCATCTGTATTGTGCCTGGGAAAACGGAAGTTGTTGAGGGCAGAAGTGTAGAAATGGAGGAAATGTGTATGAGGGCTTCATCAACTATCTCAGAGCAGAAGCCATTTTTCAAGAAGAAGGAAGACATTTTGGATGCCCTGGAATGGTAGGCCTCACTTTGAGAGCAGTTGTGGTGGGGGTAGAGAAACTGAGAAAAAGGATGGTGTCCTTGAAGGATTCAGTGTGGGAGGGGAGAATGACAGTTGAGGTAGCTACGGGAGTCAGTGGGTTTATAAAAAATGTCAGCAGCAAGTCTGTTTCCTGAGATGGACTCTGAAAGATCTCCACCTTTCCTGGTCCACGCAGCCACACCTACACCTTAAGTCGTCCCACACACACACACATTTAGCTCTCTTCTTCCTCTGTCCACTTCCGTCATTAACCATCTGCCCATCATCCCCTCCCCTAATGGTTCCACTCCTCACCTACCAGTTTCTGTTCCCGTCCTCTCCAGGGAGGGGGTAAAAGGATGAGGTGACCCTAGTGAAAATTGTATGATTCTGAAGGGCTTGACACGCTTGATGGTGAGAAGCTATTTCCTTTCTAGAGGTAATCTTGATTTAAAGGGCACAATTTTCAGATATGAGGTCAACCATTAAAACAGAGATAGTGAAAATTGATTGTCCTGGAGGATATGAATTCTTGTGATTCTGTACCTCAGAGAACACTGGACAGTGAGTCATCGAAGATATTTATAGCTATGATAGGATGATAAGGAGTAGAAGCAACAGACAGGAAAGTTTGCGACCAAAATCACATAATCCTGTCCTGAAGAAGAGTCTCAGGTTGAAACATCAACTGTTTATTCATTTCTATAGATGCTGCCTGACCTGCTGAGATCCTCCAGCATTTTGTGTGGGTGCTACTCAGATATAATCCGGAGGAGCAAGACAAACAGAAGGTTTCAGCTGGTTAACTCTGGCGATTATTGCCAGCATTTTTCTTTGCTTCTGAGGTCATCATTGTTACAGAAGCCATTGGACAGTTGGATTCAGAGAAGGACCTGAAACAGTATTAAACTGGTTGCGATAATGAAGAGTGTTACACAACCAGCCATGTCCCAATGAACCCTTCTGGAAGAATTACAACACTGCCATCTACCTGCCATGTGGAAAACTGCACAGTCTGCTGCGTGCCGACTTCTAAAAAGCCTTTGAAATCAGAATGGCTCAGTAGATTATATTCTAAACCCCAAAAGTTCCTGCATCAAAGTATGATGGTGGCCAAAAAGAAGCTGACCTTCCCTTTAGATATCAATGGACAAATTCCCTGACTCAGGGACTTCAGTCACTTCAAAGCTGAACTGATTACACAGCCGATGGTATCACTTTCAAGGACTCTACAACTAGAGTCCTACTATTGTTAGTTTGTTTTTTATATTTATCTATCCTTTTATGTTTTTTATGTAATGCCCTGGTTCATAACTTCACTGTTATGCTGTAGGTATTTCATTTAGCGGTTCTCTAAGAGCAGTCGGTTCTGCTTCCAGCTGGTTGGGGTTACTGTTGAAGATGAGGGAAGATGAGGATGGTGGACCTGGGTGGAGGTTTTCCTGGTGAGGGACACTAGGGTTGGGCTTGGGGCTTTTGCTCAAGAGGAGATGAAGAGAGAAGATGCTCGAGAGGACAGGTCGTAGGATTCGACCAGGTGCGGGACCGTGATTCGATGAAGCCAGGGGCCGAGATTGATTGAGGATCGGTGAATACGGTGGTGAAATGTCGAGCTCTAATTTGTGCACATTTGGCTGTTTAATTAAAATGGGCCCTTTTCTTCTTGTTTTTCGTTACTAACCCTTTAGTTAAGATTCATAAATATAGTTCCCGTAATCGTGTGCAGTGTACTGTCTGTTATTTCCTGGCACTAATCTGTAATGGTAGCAAATTACACAGCATCCACTCAAACCGGGGTTTGTGGTTGGAGAGCCATCTCAATCCTACGAGTGTGGCGGGACTGGAGAGGGAAAACACCAGGGGTTACACTTACCTATTCATTTATAGATTGATTTTGTATTTGCACAAGTTGCCTTCTTTTGCAGTGTTACCTGTCTGTTTTCATTTGACTGTTGCTTTTCACTGATTCTGTTGTATTTTTTTCCATCTACAGTGAATAACCACAAGAAAATGAATCGCAGCTGGTGACCTATACATACTGTAATAATAATAAGTTTATTTTGAACTTTGAACAGAACTGAAAAGGAGCCAGTTCACAGATTTCCACTAGTTCAGGCTGAAAGTGAAGCAGCCAAGTTGGGTTTTAACTAATGTGGGATTTACAATTGCATAGTAAGGAGGGTCTATGAGAGGTTTTCTACCAATGTCTGCAGGAAGAATGACTGACTGTACTACACTAACAGGGCTGCAGAGTTCTGTTGAGGAGAACTTGTGTGCACAGCCCAGAAACTAACTGAAAGGTGGAGCTTTCCTTTGTGCACATGAGGACTCAGAGTTCGGTGCATGAACAAACTGAGAGTAGGTTGGTCATTTGACAGTGTATCAGAGACAGAGGGACAAGATCACAATCACAATCAGAATCACCGGCAAAATTTGTTGCTATGTACACATTGCAGTACATAATGATAAAAACTTTGAATTACTGTAAATATATAGTTAAATGAAAAAAAAAGCAGTGAGGTAGTGTTCAGGGGTTCAATGTCCATTCAGAAATCAATGGCAGAGGGGAAGAAGCTGTTCCTGAATTGTTGTGTGTGAGTCTTCAGGCTCCTGTACCTCCTTCCTGATGGTAGCAATGAGAAGAGGGCATGTCCTGGGTGATGGTGATCCTTAATGATGGACATCTCTATCTCTGGCAGAGCCAAAGACAGAATCATAAAGAGGATAGGGGAGGGAATAGGGGAGTAAACCTGAAGAAACCTGCAGATTTTGATTATCCGCAGAACCAATGTTTGAAACGTAAAATAGAGGCTCATCATATCTGAATATAGACATAAATCTCTTAAAGGGATGATGGAGACTTAACTTGGTTAAATAATGGAGATTATTATGGAGTCTTTGTTTCCTCACCCAAAACATGCCCCATTGCAGCAAAAGATTTTATAAGGAGAAATAAGCAGGTTTCAAGGATTCAGAGTGATGAGAAAGGAAGAAAGTTGCTTGTTGTTGTTCAGTTGTTAAGTCGAGTCTGACTCTTCGTGACCTCATGGACGCCTGCACACCAAGATTTCTTGTTGGAAGCTGCCTCTCTGAGATGCCCCCAGGTCATACGCATTGTCTGAGTAAGTTGCTACAGGCCATTTATTTCAAGAAAACAAGAGATAGGATACTGTATATAGGGTGGCATAATGTTACTACAATGCCAGTGACTTGTGTTTAGTTCCACTGCTGTGTGTAAGGAGTTTGTGTGGGTTTCCTCAGCGTTCCCTGTTTTCCTCCCACATTCCAAAGATGTACCGGTTAGTAGGTTAATTGGTCACATGGGCGTCAGTGGGCAATGTGGGCCTGTTGGACAGGAGGGCCAGTTACTGTGCTGTATCCTTAAAATAAAAACAAATAAAACATTAAAATGTCCAAAACAAAGTTAAAAATATTGTAGAATAGTTGCTGAGAGAACCAGGATAACAAGTTTCACAACCTTCTGCTCATTGAGGGGCTCCAATTGTGATAACTGGCCTGGGGAATTTCAGAGGCCCTTAGCACCAATTGTGATTACAGCCCAAGGAGAAGCTCAACGAGTTTGTTCACTACTCACATAATCAAGAAAACCCCATGTTTTTTCTTCTAATGTACTCATTCCAGCCAGCTATAATTCTAAAAGTAATGGTTTTTTACATTGTTACGTAGCCCGTAGCGGGTTAAAAAGGACCAGCAGAAATGGACACAGCTGGAGTCTGAGTCTTCCGTTATAAACTCTATTTTATTAGTAACTACGTGAGAAAGTAATACGAAACGAGATCAGGCAAAACAGGTTTGCAGAGTATGTGCATATATAAGTGAGTGAATAAAGTTCCCAAGCTCCTCCCAGCTCAGGTGATTAGATGATACAGTCTTACGGTGGGATGGTAAGCAGCCAGTTCCGTTCTGGAATTTGAATTGAGAGAGGGAGTTGTTTTGTCTCCCCAGTGCCGATGCCGTCGAATCTTCCACGTCCTCCTGCTCCCGAAACTTATTAAAGTCACCGACTGTGACCACAGAAAGGAGACCGTCTTCTGTGGTGGAGCTATCAACCCAGGCAAGGGTTGGACGCACCGACAGCTCCCCACCAGTCACTCCTTTGTCCATACTATGAGCAAAAACCTCACCTTTGTCGTGGGCACATGAAGCTCAACCACTGTCAGCGTCTTCCTTGTGTCTGACTACAAAGCCAGCTGATCCTGTATATATTCCACAAGTGCTCAACACCAGCTGACAATCACATAGTTCCACCTTTCAGTTTCCAAGGCAACTCACAGACTTTCTGTCTCTCCGTTACTGAAATAGCACACACACTGTTCTCTCTCTCTCCCTCCCCCCTCTCTGTTTGTTTGTTTATTTATTTATTTTTATAAATGCTCGTTGTGGAGACTGTGGATTGACAACTCCATTTTAAATTATAAAAAAAGATCTGCTTTTAAGCCTCCCAGTACAGATTTTCATTAGTTTAATGACTGAGGAGCAGCTGATGGCTTTGGGCCGGTATTTGGTGGGGGGAGGGGGAGGGGTGTTGGAATCTCTTCAGTAGCTACTGAAAGGCCTGGACAGAGTGGATATGGAGAGGATGTTACCATCATTAGAAAATTTTAGGATCTGAGAGCAAAGGGATATCCTTTGGAATTTAGAACATAGAACATAGAAAACCTACAGCACAATACAGGTCCTTCGGCCCACAAAGTTGTGCCAAACATGTCCTTACCTTGGAAATTACTAGGCTTACCCATGGCCCTCTATTTTTCTAAGCTCCGTGTACCTATCCAAAAGTCTCTTCAAACACCCTATTGTATCTGCCTCTACCTTCGTTGCCGGCAGCCCATTCCACGCACTCACTGCTCTCTGAATAAAAACCTTACCCCTGACATCTCCTCTGTACCTACTCCCCAGCCCCTTGAACCTGTGTCCTCTTGTGGCAACCACTTCAGCCCTGGGTAAAAGCCTCTGACTATCCACACGATCAATGCTTCCTCTCAATCAATCTCAACTTTTGATGAGGAGGGATTTCTTCAGTCAGAGAGTGGAGATTCCGTGGAATTTTTTCCCACAGTGGATGGTGCAGGCCAAGTCAATGAGTAAACTTAAGGCAGAGATTTATCTCTTTAGAAATGGGTTAAAGCTTACAGGGCAGGAAGGCAGGAGAAATGGGTTGAAAAAAAACTGTAAGCATGATTGAATGGTGGAGCAGACTCAATGACCAAATGGGCTGATTCTGTTGCTAAATCTTATCATTATATGTAAATCATATGTAAATATGGAACGCTGTTGAGAAATGGTGACTCTCAACCACGAGAAATCATATAAACAGTTGATCCAAGCCAACACACACAAAATGATGGAGGAAGTCAGCAGGTCAGGCAGCATCAATCATAATGAATAAACAGTTGATGATTTGGGACTGGGATGGAAGGGAAAAGATGCCAGAATAAGAAGGTGGGGGGGGGGGGGAAGGAGAACAAGCTAGGAGGTGGTAGATGAATCCTGGAGGATGAGGCGGGGGGGGGGGGAAGAAGTAAGAAGTTGGGAGGTGATAGGTGGAAAAGGGCTGAAGAAGAAGGAATTTGATAGGAGAGGAGAGTGGTCCATGGGAGAAAGGGAAAGAGGAGGGGCAGCAGGGGGAGGTGATAGGCAGGTGAGGAGTAGAGGTAAGAGGCCAGAGTTGGGAAATGAACAAGAGGGAGGGGAAGGGGAAAACTTACTGGAGATTGGAGAAATTGATGTTCGTGCCATCAATGTTTATCCATTTGCCAGAGCGGAGATGCGAAAGAGAGATGCTTGCACAGGCTGAGGGAGGGGGAGGAGGAGCCTGAAGCCCAGTCAGATCAAAAGGAGTTTGCACTGGAGTTTCCCTTGGAGTTACAGTGATGTACATCTCCCAGTCTGCACCGATCACTTACTCCGAATCCGCACTAATCCCATGCTATTTCCTCCATTCTCCCCAAACACGCTAGGATTTTACCATTCATACACACCCACTGGAGCAACTTACGGTGGCCATTTAACCTGTCAGCACATTTATCTCAGAGCTATGGGAGGGAGCCAGAGCATCTGGCAGAAACCCACACAATCATGGGGAGAACGTCTAAACTCCACACTGGAGGTCAGGTTAGCTCTACCATCGTACTGTGTGTGACAGTAGGGTTTTACCCAAAACTACCTGTTTGTTACAAACTGGCTGCAGTCAGGAAGGATGAGCATCAGCGGATCAGTGTGAAATCTTTTCTCTCTAACCTTAAACCTATAGTTTTGATCACCTTTGGTATGAGGAGAAGTTTCCTACAGTCTACTCTACCTTTAATACCTCAGTCATGCTTGTTCAGGATCTCCTGAGCTGCAAGGAAAGCAGAGCGAGCTTCTCCTGTTCTCCACACAATGGAACTGCTCCATCCTGGTCATTCTCCTCCCCAGCACTCTCGCGTCCAGCTGGCCAGAACTGCATGTCGTGCTCTGGGCGATGCATCACCGAGGTTTCTCAAAGGTGGAGCATGGGTTGCATGGAAATGCTGTGATGTAGAAATTAAGGCTGGATGAAATCGCAAATTTGCAAAAATGAATCAGAAGTTATTTGTCTACAGAAAGGAGAATATGCAAAATGAGGATGTGAAAGAGCGTGTGCAGGAAGAGGAATAAAGAGCACATGTTCTTTTTTTAACTTCAAATTATTAAACTAATTCAAGGAAATCACGTTGTCTGAAATACAGGTGTAACTGCATCTTTTATTTTAAGTGAGTATGCAGTTAACGTCTTTTACATATAACCCATAAATAATTATTTAAATAAACAAGAATACTTAATCAGCTAATATATATGCAAGATCACTCAACAATGATTGAAATATTAAATACACAACAGGGTGCAATAGGTCCATCTGTTCATATCAAGAACATTATCCACTCCTGTCCATTTCTATAGATGTATCTTTTCCATTCTGGGGTACCAGTAATTAGTCATCTCGACATGAGGAACCACAAACCTGGTTAATGTGGACTTGGACAGCATGTTTCCATTTATAGGAGAGGATCCCAGATCCAAGGGCACAGCCTCAGAACAAAGGGACATCTCTTTGGAACTGAGACGAGGAATTTCCTCAGTCAGATTGTGGGGAATCTGTGGAATTCATTGTCATATAGGGCAGTGGAGACCAAATCATTGAGTGTATTTAAGACAAAGATTTATAGCTTCTTGATTGTTAAGGGGGGGGGGGTAGGGTAAAGATTACAAGGAGAAGTTGGTAGAATGGAGTTCAAAACAACAACTCAACCATGATTAAATAGACTCGATGGTCCGAATAGCCTTATCCTGATTCAATACCTCATGATGGGTTTATGGTCCTCCACTGATGGGCAGATGCTTCCTGACCGGGTGTCGGGTGGGTATAGGTGAGGTGCTCTGCTCCACCTACTAATTACGCAGCTCTCACTTGAGTTTCTGAAGTATGGGCATGAGCTTCTCAGTTCCATCCCGAAAGCTCCTTCTGTACTCAGAGCAGCTGTAGGCCAGGGGTTCCCAAAGACAGATGGCACCTTGCATTTGTTGAATGAAACAGTCTTGTCTCCAGTGACAGAAACAGGACAGGAGGAAGGCTTTCAGTGAGGCAGAAATGCAGATAGCAATGAAGGATGGTCTGGAGCACTAGGACTCCGTCCTGTGGGGGCATGGCTTATTCTGATTTTCGAAAGCTGCTTCAACTGTGACTGGTTAGTTTAGAAGCTGCAGCTGTTTTCCCCATTGGCCAGCTGGCTGGCATCCTGTTTCAAATATGCTGGGTATATATAGAGCATGTGTGGGAGGTTCTCTCTCTCCCTTTGATTAAGGCAAATGGCGGCACATGATCATTGGCAAAGTATGCCCTGCACCCGCTTTTAGCTAAGTATGTTCATTGAATGTATGTTTAGTTTCAGAATGTATGGTCGTGGAGGAACATTGTTTCATTTTTACTGTGTAATGTAGCAGCAGTTTATGGTTGAAATGACAATAGAAAGCGACTTGACTTGACTTGAAATTGATACTGAAATTAATTTATTTTGGCCAGTACAAACATAACAAGAAGCATCATTTACAACAATGATTTCATAGGACAAAATCACAACAAAAGCATAGATATTCTTTAAAACAGACCGAAAAGGTGTAGGCTGAAGCTACAGCTTATTATTCCTACCTCTCCTACTTATACATCAATATATTTGGCGTCAATTATCACATCAAAAACAAAAAAATTCATAATCTTTTAACACAAAATCGAATTCCAAATATAATTTATTTACATTACTCCCACTCATTTTAAATCAAGTATTTTATAGACAATAGACAATAGACATGTGGTGAACTATGTGCCTGTCTGGACACGCCCCCTGCTGACTGCTCCTGTGGCTCCTCCCACAGGCCCCTGTATAAAGGCGATCAGAGGCCTCAGTCTCCAGGACATAGTATGATAGACACTCACTCCTGGTTCCTTCTTCCAGTCAATAAAAGCCGATATCTCGCCTTACGTCTCAGTGTGAGTTATTGATGGTGCATCAAGACAATAGGTGCAGAAGTAGACCATTTGGCCCCTCGAGTCTGCACCGCCATTCTGAGATCATGGCTGATCATTCACTATCAATACCCAGTCCCTGCCTTGTCCCCATATCCCTTGATTCCCCTATTCATCAGATATCTATCTAGCTCCTTCTTGAAAGCATCCAGAGAATTGGCCTCCACCGTCTTCAGAGGTAGTGCATTCCACACCTGCACAATTCTCTGGGAGAAGAAGCTCTTCCTCAACTCTGTTTTAAATAACTGACCTCTTATTCTCAATCCATGCCCTCTGGTACTGGACTCTCCCAACATCTGGAACATATTTCCTGCCTCAATCCTATCAAATCCTTTAATTATCTTAAACGTTTCAATCAGATCCCCTCTCAATCTCTAGGTCTCTTTGCATTTCTCCCTTACCTAACTCTACACCGTTCAGACAATACTCTGCCCTCTTGTTCCTGCTTCCAAAGTGGATAACTTCACATTTATTCACATTGAATGATATCTGCCAAGTATCTGCCCACTCACCCAGCCTATCCAAGTCTCCCTGTATTCTCCTAACGTCCTCTTCGCATGTCACACTGCCACCCAGTTTAGTATCGTCAGCAAACTTGCTGATATAGTTTTCAATGCCCTCATCTAAATCATTGACATAAATTGTAAAGAGCTGTGGTCCCAATACAGAGCCCTGTGGTACCCCACTAGTCACCTCCAGCCAGTCCGAGAAACACCCATTCACTGCTACCCTTTGCTTTCTATCTGCCAACCAGTTTTCTATCCATGTTGAAACCCTGCCCCCAATGCCATGGGTTCTGATTTTACTCACCAATCTCCTATGTGGCACCTTATCGAATGCCTTCTGAAAATCTAGGTATACAACATCCACTGGCTTACCCTCATCTAACACCCTTGTTACACCCTCAAAAAACTCCAACAGATTAGTCAAGCATGATTTGCCCTTGGTAAATCCATGCTGGCTCGGCCTAATCCTATTTCTGCCATCTAGATGTGCCACTATTTCGTCCTTAATAATGGACTCAAGCATCTTCCCCACGACTGACGTTAGGCTAACAGGGCGATAGTTCTCCGTTTTCTCCTTCCCTCCCTTCTTGAAAAGTGGGATAACATTAGCCACTCTCCAACCTTCAGGAACTGATCCTGAATCTAAGGAACATTGGAAAATGATTACCAATGCATCCGCAATTTCCTGAGCCACCTCTTTTAGAACCCTCGGATGCAGACCATCTGGACCCGGGGATTTATTAGCCTTCAGTCCTACCAGTCTACTCATCACAGTTTCTTTCCTAATGTCAATCTGTCTCAATTCCTCTGATATCTTATGACCCTGGCCCATCCATACATCTGGGAGATTGCTTGTGTCCTCCCTGGTGAAGACAGATCTAAAGTATGCATTAAATTCTCTTGCCATTTCCCTGTTTCCCATAACAACTTCTCCCAATTCATTCTTCAAGGAGCCAACATTGTTCTTAACTATCTTCTTTCTCTTGACATAGCTAAAAAAGCTTTTGCTATCCCCTTTTATATTCCTGGCTAGACTGAGCTCATACCTGATTTTTTCTCTCCGTATTGCTTTTTTAGTTAAGATCTGCTGTTCCTTAAAACTTTCCCAATCATCTGTATTCCCACTCATCTTAGCCCTGTCATACTTCTTTTTCTTTAATGCTATACAATCTCTGACTTCCTTTGTCAACCACTGTGGCCCCTTCCCCCTCTTTGAATCCTTCCTTCTCATTGGAATGAACTGCTTTTGCATCTTTTGTATTATGCCCAAGAATATCTGCCACTGCTGATCCACTGTCTTTCCTGCCAGGGCATCCGCCCATTTAACTTTGGCCAGCTCTTCCCTCATGGCTCCGTAGTCTCCTTTATTTAATTGCAACACTGACACCTCTGATCTGCCCTTATCCCTCTCAAATTGTAGATAAAAACTTATCATGTTATGATCACTTCTTCCTAATGGCTCCTTTACTTCAAGATCACTTATCAATTCCTGTTCATTACACATCACCAAGTCCAAAATAGCCTCGTTACTGGTTGGTTCAAGCACAAGCTGTTCCAAAAATACATCCCTTAGACTCTCCACGAACTCCCTATCCTGGGGTCCAGCACCTACCTGATTCTCCCAGTTCACCTGCATGTTGAAATCTCCCATAACGACTGCATTACCTTTAGCACATGCCAATGTTAACTCCCTAATCAACTTGTACCCAATATCCACGCTACTGTTTGGGGGCCTGTACACAACACTCATTAGGGTCTTTTTACCCTTACTGTTCCTCAGCTCAATCCACACAGACCCTACTTCCCCTGTTCCCAAATCACCTCTTGCTAAGGACTGAATCTCATTCTTCACCAACAGGGCCACCCCACCCCCTCTTCCCATATTTCTGTCTCTACGATAGCACGTATACCCTGGTACACTCAATTCCCAGGCCTGATCCCCTTGCAGCCATGTCTCTGTTATCCCAACAATATCGTAGTTCCCCATTTTCATCTGAGCTTCAAGCTCATCTGTCTTATTTCTGACACTACGTGCATTCAAGTATAGAATTCTTAGCCCATTCCTCCTCTCTTTGCTTAAAACACTGTCTACTGTACCTAACCCAGCTCCTTAAACTTCCATCGGGCTAATTGCACCCTGAATTTTGATGACCTTCTCAAGATCACCCAAACCTTCTACACATTTAACCCCATGCTCCTTCTGACCAATCCTCTGGATCTGGATCCCTGCCCCCTGCACATCTAGTTTAAACCCCCCCGAGCAGCACTGGCAAACACTCCTGCAAGAATGTTAGTACCCCTCTGGTTCAGATGTAGACCGTCCCTTCGAAACAGATCCCAATGTCCCTGGAACAAAGACCAATTATCCAAAAACCTGAACCCTTCCTTCCTGCACCATGCTCTCAGCCTCATATTAATGCGCATAATCATTCTATTCTTCGCCTCACTCGCACGTGGCACAGGTAGCAATCCCGAGATTGTCACCCTGGAGGTCCTGCCTTTCAGCTTCACTCCTAACTCCCTGAACTCTCTAAGCAGGACCCCCTCACTCACCTTACCTACATCATTGGTCCCTACATGGACCACTACATCTGGGTTCATGCCCTCGTTCTCAAGAATAGCCTGCACTCGATCTGAGATGTCCCGGACCCTGGCACCAGGGAGGCAACATACCATCCGAGACTCCCGATCTGCCCCACAAAATCTCCTATCTGCCCCCCTAACTATAGAATCCCCTAAAACTATCGCTCTCTTCTCTTCCCTCCTCCCCATTCTAGTTGAGGGTTCAACCTCTGTGCCAGAGGCAGGACCACTGCAACTCATTCCTGGTAGGTCATCCCCATCAACAGTACCCAGTACGGTATACTTATTGTTAATGGGAATGGCCGCAGGGGTGCTCTGCTCTCTCTGCCTGCTCCCCCTGCCTCTCTGGACCGTCACCCATCTGCCTACTTCTTGGTTTTTTAGTGTGACTACCTCCTGATAACTCCTATCTATCTCTGCCTCTGCCTCCCGAATGATCTGTAGTTCATCCAGCTCCAGCTCCAACTCCCTAACTCGGGCTGATAGGAGCTGCAGCTGGACGCACCTCTTGCAGGTATGGTCATCAGGGACAACTGTGTTGACCCTGACTTCCCACATACCGCATATGGAGCACACCACTGCTCTGACTGTCTCCCCCATACCTGAACTGAATTAATAGAATAAATCTAAAAAGCACCTAGCAACCTTACCTTCTTCCCCTCAGCGAGCAATCACACAGGCTTACTGAAGTCCCCTTACGCCGAAGCCCACTTAGCCAAAGCCCAGGACTTTAATTTTTAAAACTTATTAAGAGTAGTGCATGTTTTTAAATGCTTACTAGAACTGTTCCATTGATTCACCCCTTTGACTGAAATACAATGATGTTTTGCATTTGTTCTTATCCTTTGTTTTTGAAATATACATGTTCCGCTCAAATCATGTTGACTTTCTCTCATTTTAAACAATCTTTGGATACTTTGTGGTAGCTGTCCATTTTTTACTTTATACATAACTTGTATTATTTTAAAATCTATGAAATCTCTGAATTTTAAAGGGTTTAGTTGAATAAATAGTGGATTGGTTAGCTCATAATAACTAGTCTTATTTACAATTCGAATAACTTGTGAAACATGAACGTTCGGTTGAATTTTTACTGTTTGTAAATTAATGAGAAATATTCTATTGGCAGTAAGTGTTTTCTGTCTCATTTGCCAGACCTGCAAACCTAATTCCACATTACAGACTCAATGAGTTCATATTGCATGTCTCAGCATGAGCACTGGCTGTTGGGAGGGTAATTCACAGGCAATAGGAAGGACCCCTACATAAGACCAAGTGATGAAGCTTTGTGCCTCTGATCTTCACCAGGCTAGTTCTTTCACTGGTTAATTAACCTCACTGCAGGTTTGCTCTGATACTCTGGGAGAGCCTTTGCAATCCATCATCATCAGTCTTTATTCAAGTTGAAAGCAGCAGAACTCCCGGGCATTCTGGTCAGCAGGTACCGTACCTGCAGTATCCCTCCACTCACAGTGGCCAGTGGCCATTATGGACTTTTGCCTATATCCCAATATACACTCAGTAACCACTTTATTAGGTATCTAAATATCTAATGCAAATATCTAATCAGCCAATCCTATTTAAATTTCAAAAGTTCAAATTTCAAAGAAAAATTTATTATCAGAGTACATACATGTCACCATGTAAAACCCTGAGATTCTTTTTCCTGTGGGCATACGGTAAATCTATAGATCAGTAACTGTAAACAGGATCAATGAACAACACACTGTGGAAATACAAATATAAGTAAATAGCAACAAATAAAAAGAACATGAAATAACAAGATAAAGCATCCTTAAAGGAAGATCATTGGCTGTGGGAACAGCAGAAACAGAACGAGTGTAGTTATCCCCTTTTGTTCAAGAGCCCGAATGGTTTGGGGGGGGGTTAGTAACTGTTCTTGAACGTGGTGTTTCGTGTGGCAGAAACTCAATGCATGAAGACATGCAGATGTGGTCAAGGCGTTCAATTGTTGCTTGAACCAAACATTAGAATGGGGAAGAAATGTGATCTAAGTGACTTTGACCATAGAATGATTGTTGGTGCCAGATGGGGTGGACTGAGTATCTTAGAAACTGCTGTTGATCTCTGGGATTTTCACTCACAACAGTCTCTAGAGGTTACAGAGAATGGTACGAAGTTCCAAAAACATTCAGTGAGAAGCAGTTCTGTTGATGAAAATGTTTTGTTAATGAGAGAGGTCAGGGGAGAATGGCTGGACCAGTTCTTGCTGACAGGAACTCCAGTAACCATGTGTTACCACAGTGCTGTGCAGATAAGCATCCCTGAATGCTCAACATTTCGAACACTGAGATGGTTGGGCTACAGCAGCAGAGGATTAACCTTATAAAGTGGCCACTGAGTGTATTGTAACTTGTGACCAAATCTTTAACATATGCACAATCTGGGCTATTTTCAGTGATTGGGAACACGAATGATGCCACCCTTCATTCTGGATCTGGCAGCTGACAGTGCACCTGAGATTGCTAGCCTTACCGAGAATGTAAGGGCACACTTCCACTTCGACTAATTGAGCTTGCTTTCAGTTTAGCACCACTTTGCCTGGATGGGAAGGAGGGAGTCAGTCTGAGTGAAGGAATTGAAAGAGAATTGTTCCTGATATGGTTAAACAGCTGTTGCTGAATGACGCTGCAGAGTTGAGAGTGAGGCTTGCCACCATTCCACATGCGTGACAAGGTGCATGTTCAGTGTGGTTTATGGCAACTAACAACTTAAAATTTTTGGGTTTTGAATACACATATTCTTAATTCTGTAAGCAAGACACAAAGGCAGAGGGAAAACCAGGCTATTTGGCCCATCATATTTCCAGTGATTGTCAAGCATCCTTTTACCAAAATGCTAATTGATTCCAACTTCAAAAAATTCTCCCCACATCCTCTTTATTTCCTCCCATATTCTACCAACAACCTAACACTAGAAGCAAATTACAGTAGGTCACTCCGCTGCTGACCTGCATGTGTTTGGTGTTTGGGAAGGACACGAGAGCACCCAAAGGAATCCAGAGTTTTGTGTTGAACCCAGAGTTCTGGTGCAGTGAGGCAGAGGTTTTGCCATTTGTGCCAATGTGCATCAAGTGTTGAGCTGAAGATCTGAATGAATCATGGATGATGTCCAGGGAACTCTATGGCCTGGTCCTGCATTCATTTCTGATGTACTGTTTCGAGTACATCGATAACCTCACATCCGAGGTAGATCCAAACCTGTGTTGCTGCTGATCCCTCACCCTCACACTCTCCCTCCACTCAGTTTGTACAGTAACATTCTCAGAATTCACACTGTTGGAGATATATTCAGCAATAATCCATCCTTAAATCCTGCTATTCCCACGTGTAACTTGAGTGATGCTTGATTCCAGACCCTCCTGAGAAGTTCTTAAGAAGCCCGAGTCCCCATGATCAACACTGAGAATCCCCATTTCCAGAATCCTCCACAAAACTGGGTCCCTCTTCAAAGTCCTCTCCTTCTCCAGATCCATTCATCACTCTCTGCCAACTCAGCACTAATTGTTTCAATTTGCTCACTCTGACCGAGTGAACCTGAATTTGCAACTCTCCCTTCAATAAGAATGACTGCTGCAATGTCATCAAGCCTGCTGACAAGGACAGTGTGAGAGTGCTCGTGCAAATTACTCTCTCCTGAACGTCAGTTCCTGGACGTTTTCCCATATTTCCAACAGGATCACGACCCAGAAATGAGTACCAGGTTTTTATCTCCCGTAGGAATCCCTGACGCATTTCCACAGAAAATTCTGTTTACCCCCCCAGCGTTAGTTTCATAACTCACTGTTTGATTCTGTTTCCTCCCTGCAAGTGAAAGGACTACGGATGACTGTGATAACTCTGAAGCCCTCTGCTGCTTTGACGGTTTCCTCTTCCCCGAACTTATCATGTCCCTCTGCATCTCCACTGCACACCAGGATAGAAACTCATCCATTCAGATATTTTTAAGCCATTCTGTTCAGCAACTATGTCACTTACGCTGAATCACTTCCCCGAAGCAGGGGAAGTAGTTGGACTTCTGTATTACAATTCCTTAAAATAATTTTAAAAACCCAGTTGCTTAGATACAGCAAGTTTGCTGATATCAGATGATGTTCAGAGAGGCGTATGCATTTCAAAAGGCACTCACAAACTGCTGAAATCGTTAAAATGAAAGACCTACAAACGGAATCATAAGCTCCGTTTGCTTTCCAAAGTTGACTTGCTGGGAGTTTCCATTTCAATTGTCTTCAGGAAATTTTTCAAGAATGACTTTAATAACAAAGTGAAATGATCTTTGAGTATTGCAACATTGCCGTTATTTTTGGAACATATACCTTGTGTGTCGAGATTTATCCCATTTTGAGATCAGTCTAACTCTTCCCGCCTGCATAGTCCTCCATTTTCCTTCATCCATGTGCCTACCCAAAAGTTTTTGAAATGCCCTTAATGTATCCGCCGCCACCGCCAAACCTGGCAGCGTGTTCCTCGCACCCAACCTCGCTGCGTAAAAAAAAACTTGCCTCTCCCTCCAATCACTTTAAAATTATGCCCCATGGTTAATTTTAACGTAAAATTATTCAGGCACTCAACAACAAAACTAAGTATTGTACAATTTTAAGCCTGGCGATAATATCCAAATATATTTCATTCTCTGCCGCATAATTTAAATGAGGATGCTTCGAGCTTCTCCGGAACTTGATTTGATCGCACGACTTATTGGTTCTCTGGTTATTTCACTCCGTCTGCATACTCCACCCACAGGGGAACAAGCTCATTCGAAGAAGACCAGCTTGTAAAGTTGTTCGTCTCCGAATGAGTTTGCTCTCTTCTGAAACAAACATCTTGACTGTGTGGCCGCTTTTTTCGCGCAATGGCGAACTCGACCCCGGAATGTGCTCCTGATGAAATTGTTAACTCGTCCTACAACCCGCCCGTAATTATCGTCACATTCATCCTAGGGATTGTTGGAAATACGGTTGCTTTGTGGATCTTTTGTGCTCATGTGAAGTCCCGGAAACCGAGTATTGTGTATTCACTGAATCTGATGGTTGCGGACACTCTGTTAATGTGCTGTCTACCCTTCCGAGCTGATTATTTTCTCCGAGGGAAGGACTGGATTTTTGGTGAAGGACTGTGTCGACTGAACATTTACATGATTTCCTTGAACCGGATTGGCAGCGTCTTTTTCCTCATGGTTATTGCGATCGATCGTTACCTTAAGGTGGTTCATCCACTCCACAAGGTAAACAAGATCCCTACAAGGTGTGCGGTGATGATAGCCGGCGGTCTGTGGATTGTAGCGGCGGCAATTTGTTTGCACTTGCTGTTCGCCAAACATGACTTCAAACAGCACAACGTGACAAACTGTGAGCCTTTCAGCATTAACAAGGCTCTGAGTCCCACAGCAATTTGGACAGACTTTATTTTTATATTCTTTAAGTTTCTTTTGCCAGTTTCAGTTATCCTCTTCTCTACGTCCTCCATCATCTGGAGGTTACGCCAGATGGAAACTGGAATGCGGGCTAAATACAAGCGAACTGTGAAACTTGTGATAGCCGTGGCTGCAGTTTTTGTCATTTGCTTCTTGCCCACCAGTGTTGCTGTGGTCGCGGTTTTGGTCACTAAACTAAGAAGACCCTTCGACTGCAAGTCGTATCACACAGCAGTGAATATCTTTTACAATACGCTGTTTATAACGTATCTGAACAGTGTGGTCGATCCCATTGTTTACTATTTTTCTACTTCGCAGTTTCAACATGCTTTAGAGAAGGCTCTACTTTGTCTTAATTTAAGCTCTTCCAGATCAGCCACTGAACCCGGAACATCCAAGGAGGAGCAGACTGTGGATCAGCTAACGAGCTCTGTAATAACAATCTGATCTTTCCCGCTCTGCGTGAACTAGATGCAGAACAAAACAAAACTGATAATTGCGACCGAAAGCAGAAACTGATGAAATCTTAAAATTTTGTGGAGGGTTAAATCGATCTTTACGATCAAGTTCTGTAATGCACTTCCCTTTCGGTAGAGAATGAACTGTACCTTATGTTCAGAAGTAAATTTATTTCAGAACTTGTTCATTAAGAAAGTCTTCCTTTTTTTAAAGCAGTTGCCTCGAACTTTTCTAATGCCATGGAGCCTTTGAATTAACCGAGGCGTCCGTGGACCCAAAGTTGGGATCCTCTGCTTTAAAGGAAAGGGTCTATGTAATGTATGAATATTTAAGATTTCCTCTTTCCATATAAGCAATTGCTTCCTCCGATGACTGCAGCCTATATGTCTCGTTTGTAGCTAGCTTCTACCCGTTATAGAGGGTTGGCTGACCATCCAGAGCGAACTGCAGTAATCTATTCACCCAAGAACAACCCTACCTGTGGACTTCCAGTCAGGAGGAAAGTGATGTCAGGAGTTGCTGGGATGGTGCCAAACTGCATGCACCCAAATCCTGATGGTACTGGAAACAAGTTACTGGACTTTTTTAAAAAAAGCCTCTCCTAGTGAACTGGAGACAGGAACTGAAGGTCATTTTCAGTCAAGGAAATTGAAATCTGGAATGGAGAAAAAAGGGTTATCAGTATTGAATAAGGATGATCAGCATTTACAATAGAGAGGAGGAGGTAATTCTTTAATTAGAGGGTGGTGAAATTGTAGAATTCTTTGCCACAGTTGGCTGTGGAGGGTGTATTTAAAGTGGAGGTTGATGGGTTCTTGAATAGTCCAGACATCAAAGGTTTGGGAATGAAGCAGGAGAATGGGGTTGAGAAGAATAATAATCAATGATGATGGAATGATGGAGCCGAATAGATGGCCCAGTTCTGCTCCTATGTCTTATGGGTGTCAATGAAGTTACCAGAGTATTGTAAGAAACTCTCTGCTATATACTAATGTTAAAATAATTTTGCAAAACGTTTAATGCAACCTATCAATTCTCTAAATTTTGCTGTACATGGAACTTCATATCTGATAATTCTGAATAAGTTTGCTTGTCTCTGAAACATTGTGACTGTGTTTACCTTCATGTTTTGAACAATGGAGAAATCAGCCCTGCAATGCGTCTCTAGTGAGGTTGTTAATTCTTCACTGCCCACCAGTAATTATTGGAACAATCATCCTCAGTGTCATCAGAAATACAACTTCTTTGTAGATAGTTCATTTTCATTTAAAATCATAGAGACAGAAAATTACAGCACAGAAACAAGCCCTTTTGCCCAAGTAGCCCATGTGGAACCATTTAAACTACCTGCTCCAATTAACCTGCACCTTTCACCCACAGGGACCATTATGGACTTTTGCCTAAATCCCAATATACACACAGAGGGCACTTTGTTTGGTACACTCATAAATGCAAATTTCTTATCAGCTAATCATGTTCAGAGGTTGAAAGTTCAAATTTCAAACTAAAATTCATTATTGGAGTACATACATCCCTACATACAACACTGAGATTCTTATTCCTGTGCGTATACTCATCAAATCTATCAATCAATAACTGTAAACATGATCAATGAACAGCAAACTATGCAAATGCAAATATAAAGAAATAGCTATAAATAAGGTGAACATGAAATAACAAGGTTAAGTGTACTTAAAATGAAATTATTGGTTGTAGGAACACCAGAAATAGAATGAGTGTAGTTATCCACATTTTTTTCAAGAGCCTAGTAGTTGAGGGGTAGTAACTGTTCTTGAATGTGGTGGATCATTTGGAAATTGATCATTTGGTAGAAAATGATTGCATGAATCCTTGCAGACATGGTAAAGAGGTTCAGTTGTTGTTCAAACCAAACATCAGGGTGGGGAAGAAATGTAATCTAAGTGACTTTGACTGTAGAATGATTGTTGGTGCCAGATGGGGTGGCCTGAGTATCTCAGAAACTGCTGATCTCTGGGATTTTCGCTCACAACAGTCTCTAGAGGTTACAGAGAATGGCGCGAGAAACCAAAAATATCCAGTGAGAAGCAGTTCTAAAGATGAAAATGCGTTGTTAATGGGAGAGGTCTGAGGAGA
Organism: Hypanus sabinus; assembly: GCF_030144855.1. Lineage (NCBI taxonomy): Eukaryota > Metazoa > Chordata > Chondrichthyes > Myliobatiformes > Dasyatidae > Hypanus > Hypanus sabinus. Next base: position 92,516,801 of record NC_082718.1, read on the forward strand.
AAGTCACCAGAAACATAATGGCCAAATCGCCATGAGGAGGTCTGTGGATGATCAGCCATGATCTCAGAATGGCAGTGCAGGCTCGAAGGGCTGAATGGTCTACTTCTGCACCTATTGTCTATTGTCTATTGAGAATGGCCAGACCAGTTCTTGCTGACAGGAACTCCAATAACCACGTGTAACAACAGCATTGTGCAGAAGAGCATTTCTGAATGCTCAATGTGTCAAACCTTGAAGTGGATAGGTTATAGCAGTAGAACACCATGAACAATTACCCAAGGCCTCCTTATTAGGTCGAGGATTTACTTAATAAAGTAACCACTGAGTGTATTGTAACTTGTGATCACATCCTTAACGTACGCTGCATCTGGTCTATTATCTGTGAATGGGAACGTGAATGATGCCAACATTCATTCTGGAGCTTGCAGCTAACAGCCACTTGAGATCTAACAGGGCCTAGCTAGAACCCAAGGCTCACTTCCATTCTGATATGTCTATCCATGGCCTCCTCTACTGTCAAGATGAAGCCACACTCAGGTTGGAGGAACAACACCTTATATACCATCTGGGTAGCCTCCAACCTGATGGCATGAACATTGATTTCCCTAACTTCCGTTAATGTCCCCCTCCACTTCTAAGCCCATCCCTTATTTGTTTGTTTATTTATCTATTTATCAATTGCCCCCCTTTCCTCTTTCTGTCCCTCTCACTATCACTCCTTGCCTGCTCTCCATCTCCCCCTTCCTTCCTTCCTAGGCCTCCCATCCCATGATCCTCTCCCTTCTCCAGCTTTGTATCCCTTTTGTCAATCACCTTTACAGCTTTTAGCTTCACCCACCCCCTCCAGTCTTCTCCTATCATTTCAAATCTTCCCCTCCCCCTCCCATTTTCAAATCTCTTACTATTTCTTCTTTCAGTTAGTCCTGATGAAGGGTTTCGGCCTGAAATGTCGACTGTGCTTCTTCATATAGATGCTGCCTGGCCTGTTGCGTTCCACCAGCATTTTGTGTGTGTTCCTTGAATATACAGCATCTGCAGATTTCCTCGTGTTAGCTGACTAATTTGTGTTGCTTTCAGTTTTGTACCCCATTTCCTGGATTGGAAGGGAGTGAGTCAGCAGGAGTGAAAAAAATTGAATGAGGAATTGTCCCTAATATGATTAACTAAGCAGACAGTGAATGCAGCTGCATGCTTGAGAGTGAGGCTTGCAGCAGTTCCATTTTTAATTCTAGAAGCATGACACAAAGTCACAGAGAGAAATGAGCAATTTGGCCCATGATGTTTCTGGTGACTGTCAAGCTTCCATTTATCCAAATTCTAAGTCAGTTCAATTACTTTTAAAAACTCCCCGCATCTTCTTTGGCTCCTGCCACATTCTACCACCTACCAAGAGTGCATGTGGAGAGGATGTTTCTTCTGGTGGGGAATGCTAAGACCAGAGAACTCATGGACAGAATAGAGGGATGCCTTTGGGAACAGAGGCGAGGAGGAATTTCTTTAGCCAGAGAGTGGTGAATCTGTGGAATCATTGCCACAGGTGGCTGTGGAAGCCAAGTCATTGGGTATGAATAAAGGCAGAGGTTGATAGATTCTTGATTGGTCAGGGCATGAAGGGATAGGGAAGAATGCAGGAGATTGGGGCTGGGAGGGAAAATGGGTCAGTCAAGATGAAATGGCAGAGCAGAACCAATAGGCCAAATAGACTAATTCTGCTCCTTTATCTTATGACCCATCGGTGTAACACTTGGAGAGATTTACATCAGGCCACTCATCTCCTGAGATGCATGTGTTTAGCATTTGGGATGGTGCTGGAACACCCAGAGGAAGCCCATGTGTGCAAACTCCACATCCAAAGCAATCTGGGGTTAGATGTTGAACCTAAAGTCCTGCTGCAGAGGCAGAGGTCCTGCCATTTGTGACAATATACAGCAAGTGTTGAGGTGAAGATCTGACTGAACTGTGGATGAAGTTCTGGGGTCTCTATGGCCTGGCCCTGCATTCATTTCTGGAGTACTGGTTCGGGTGCATCGATAACCTCACAGCCAAAGTAGATCTAAGCTTCTGACTGTTGGATGAATTGTAAGAGCGTGTGTTGCTGCTGATCCCTGTCCCTCACTCTCTCCCTCCATTCAGTTTGTACGGCAACATTCTCAGCATTCACACCACTAGAGATATATTCACCACTGATCCGTCCATACGTCCTGCTTTTCCCCTGTGTGACTCGAGTGCTGCGTGATTCCAGACCCCCTTGAGATGCGCCTAAAAAGCCCGAGTTCCCATGGTCAGGTGCCCTCAACACTGAGGTTCCCCATTTCCAGAATCCTCCACAAAAATGCGTCCCTCTTCAAAGTCCTTTCCTTCTCCAGATCCATTCATCACTCTGCCAATTCAGCACTAATTGTTTCAATTTGCTCACTCTAACCGAGTGAACCTGAACTTGCAACACTCTCCTCGCTAAGAATGACTCCTGGGTCATTGTTCAACCTGCTGACAAGGACAGTGTGACAGTGCTCGCGCTAGTTACTCTATCCTAAATGTCAGCTCCTGGACACTTTCTCACAGTGCCAATGGAATCATGACCCACAACTGAGTATCTTGCTTTATTTCCCATAGGAATCCCTGACATATTTCCCCCGAAGATTCTATTTACCCTCCAATTTCAGTTTCATAACTCACAGTTTTTTCACCTTCTTCCCCACAAGCTCAGGGTTCACAGATGCCTGTGATACTTCTGGAGCCCTCTGCCGCTTTGACAGTTTCCTCTTCCCTGATCGCATCATGTCTCTCTGCCTCTCCGTTGCACACCAGAATAGATATTCATCCATTCAGACATTTTGAAACCATTCCGTTCAACAGCCTTGTCATCACTTCTCCAAACCAGAGGAAGTAGATGGACTTCTATATTACAATTCCTTAAAAGAATAAAAAAAAATAGTTGCTTAACTACAGCGCCTTCTCTGATATCAGATGATGTTTAGAGAGGCATCTCCATCTCAAAACGCAATCAAAAACTGCCAATATCTGAAAAATAGGAAACACCTACGCACTGAAGCATAAGCTCGGTCCACTTTCCAAAGTTGGCATGCTGGGGATTTCCAGCGTTTTCCAGTTTAAATTCCCATCTAAATGATTTCCATGTCGAATGTCAGGAGATTTTGCAAAAATGTCTTTAATAATAGAGTGAAATACTTCTTGGGCGTGGTTCATATTACAAAACTGCTCTTATTTTTGGAACATAAACCTTTACAGTACGATGTGTGCCTACCTTTAACCAACTTTGAGATCCGTCTAACCCTTGTCCCCTACATACTCCTCCATTTTTCTGTCATCCTTGTGCCTAACGAAGAGATTCTGAAATGCCCTTAATATACCTTCCGCTGCCACCACCCACGGCAGCGTGTTCCTCTCAACTAACACCAGGTGCTTAAAAAAAATTGCCCCTGACATCCCCATATAGACTTCTCCCCAATCAGCTTAAAATTTGACCCATGATTAATTTTTAATGTAAAGTTGCTCATGCTCTCAACAACGAAACTAGGTATTGTACAATTTTAAGCCTGGCGATAACATCCAAATATATTTCATTCTCTGCTGCGTAATTTAAATGCTGATGCTGTAATTGATGATTCGATCGCACAACCTATTGGTGCTCTGACTGTTGCACTCCGCCTTTATACTCCACCCACGGGCAACAAACTCATTCGAAGATCAGCTTATAAGGTTGTTCATATTTGAACCGGTTTGTTGCCTTCTGAAACATCTTGACTGTGTGGCCGCTTTTTCGCGCAATGGCGAACTCGACCCCGGAATGTGCTCCTGGTGAAGATGTTAACTCGTCCTACAACCCGCCCGTAATTATCGTCACATTCATCCTCGGGATTGTTGGAAATACGGTTGCTTTGTGGATCTTTTGTGCTCATGTGAAGTCCCGGAAACCGAGTATTGTGTATTCACTGAATCTGATGATTGCGGACACTCTGTTATTGTGCTGTCTACCCTTCCGAGCTGATTATTTTCTCCGAGGGAAGGACTGGATTTTTGGTGAAGGACTGTGTCGACTGAACATTTTCATGATTTGCCTGAACCGGATTGGCAGCGTCTTTTTCCTCATGGTTTTTGCGATCGATCGTTACCTTAAGGTGGTTCATCCACTCCACAAAGTAAACAAGATCACTACAAGGTGTGCGGTGATGATAGCCGGCGGTCTGTGGATTGTAGCGGTGGCCATTTGTTTGCACTTGCTGATTGACAAACATGATTTCAAACAACACAACGTGAGAAACTGTGAGCCTTTCAGCATTAACAAGGCTCTGAGTCCCACAGCAGTTTGGACTGACTTTATTTTTATATTCTTTCAGTTTCTTTTGCCAGTTTCAGTTATCCTCTTCTCTACGTCCTCCATCATCTGGAGGTTACGGCAGATAGAAACTGGAATGTGGGGTAAATATAAGCGAACTGTGAAACTTGTGACAGTCGTGGCTGCAGTTTTTGTCATTTGCTTCTTGCCCACCAGTGTTGCTGTGGTCGCGGTTTTGGTCACTAAGCTAAGAAGACCCTTCGACTGCAAGTCGTATCACACAGCAGTGAATATCTTTTACAATACGCTGTTTATAACGTATCTGAACAGTGTGATCGATCCCATTGTTTACTATTTTTCTACTTCGCAGTTTCAACATGCTTTAGAGAAGGCTCTACATGATCTTAATTTAAGCTCTTCCAGATCAGCCACTGAACCCGGAACATCCAGGGAGGAGCAGACTGTGGGTCAGCAAACGAGCTCTGTAACAGCTTTCTGATCGCTCAGGGTCCGCGTGAACTAGATGCCCTCAAAGCAAAGCTGATTAATGCGCCCGAAAGCAGAAAATGATCAAATGGTAATATTTTTGTGAGGAATAAGTTGATCTGAACGAACAAGTTCTGTAATACACTTCCCTTTATGTAGAGAAGACATTGCATCGAATCTACGAAACTAAGTTCATTTCACAGCTTGTTCGTTAAGAAATTCTTCCTTTCTTTAAAGCAGTTTCCCCATTTTTTTTTATGCCAGGGGGCCTTATAATTACCTGAGGGGTCGGTGGACCACAGGTTGGATCTCCTGGTTTAAGTGAAAGGGTTGTATGTTATGTATGGGTATTTAGGATTTCCTCTTTCCTTAGAAGCAACTGCTTCCTCAGATGAATTCAACCTGCGTGTCTCCATTGTAGCTAGCTTCTACCCGTTATAGTGGGCCAATCTCAGGTTGACAGACTGCCCATCAGTATCTGCGGTAATCTATTCATCCAAGAACAACCCTACCTATGGACTTTCAGTCAGAAGGGAAGTGATGTTAGGAGTTGCTGGGATGGTGCCAAGCTGCATGCACCCATATCGTGATGGTGCTGGAACCGGATTCTAGAAAAAAGGCTATTCTAGTGAACTGGAGGCAGGAACCGAAGCGCTGGTTCGAAATTAGAGAATTTATTTTCAGTAGATAAAATTGAAATTTGGAATGAAGAAGGGATGTCAGTCTTGAAGAAAGATGGTCAGGATTTGCAACAGAGATGACTATGAACTTCTTTAACCAGAGGGTGGCGAATCTGTGGAATTCTTTGCCTCGGATGACTGTGGGGGTGAGATTCTCCATCTTTGCAGCATGTGGAGTAGGTCGCGTTTTCAGCGGCTCTCTCCCTTTTAATATATTTTATATCCCACTAACAGATCCCTTTTAGTTCTAATGCCTTACTATTTCTACTGAAAGATTTATTATTTCTACTGAAGGATTTTACGACTTAATTACAATGGCCGAAAAAAGTCGTTCTGGTATGGAATTAAGAAGCGGCAAGAGTTTTCCCGAAATGGAGCAAACGGAACAAACCAAGCAAACGGAATTCTTTGCCACGGATGACTGTAGAGGGCGTCGGTGGAATCTGCGTATTCTGGGACTGCCTGTAAATACTGAAGTTGGCGATCTGTTAAAATTCTTTTCAGATATGCTGTATTCACTTTTCAATGGGACCCTGGAAACTAGCCCCTGAATCGACACAGCCCTCAGGATTCAATTCTCTCGCCTTTCAGCCGAATTACGTCCTCGAGCAGTTGTCGAGAGAAATTAGAAATTAGTGAAATTAGCCAGAGAGAAACGGAAATTACTCTTTAATTCAACACACATTCGTATAGTTGAAGATTATCCCCCCCGAAATCTTTGCCGAAAGAAAGAAATATCGAGAAGTTATGAGTGAAATGTATAAATTAGATTTAAATCCCTCCCTTCGCTTTCCAGCAAAGCTGATAATTTTGCGTGAAAAATCTCAACCATTGAGAATCTATTCTCCTCACGGGGTATACTAAAAAGTTTAAAGTTAAGCCCACCGAATAAAATATTAAAGTTACATCGATTATTCAATAGCCAATTTTGAAGTATCTGTTGTATGAGTTGTTTATGGAGCTTTTGAGTTAAGTACAATTTATACCTTTTCACTCTCTGGTATGGGCCGTGGTCAATTTAATTTTGTTTTTTATCTTATTAATAATTAATACATATATAACTGTTTTGTAGTGAACCTTTATAGTATTGTACTTTAGTGATCCATTTAGGAGCTGTTGTGTATTAATCTTTTTATTTTTTTATTTGTTTCAATACTTATAGTTTTAGGTCTGTATGTACATATATTCATTTATTTTTCTTTTTCGAGAGGAAGAACATTCTTTGTAACATTATTTACTCGGATTTATTCTTTCTTTTGAATATGTGTTTAAGCTACTTTGGCTGATTCTAAGATGGCCGTGTTTGATTATGTTTTTATTAATGTTAGACACAACATTATAGTAGTTGAATTCTGTTTGTGCCTTTTATTATAGCCATTTTCCGTGTGATTTTTGTTTTTTTAATATATGGAGCTGCAAGTTGGAGAACAGGGTCAAAGGTGATTAGTTAGCATGGGACCAGCCTATTGGTTTCTTCCTTTCTATCTATTGGGCGGGGGGAGGGGGCCGGGGTCTATTACAGTCGGTGTTTTTCTTGATTGGGCAGTTCTTTTGATGGATTTCTCTATCGTAAATGTGTCACCCCTTCCATTTGTACCCGCGCCTTTTGGTTTAATCTGTACTTGCGTAACATTTCTGTTATATAATATTAAACTCAATTTTAAACATGGATGTTAATAAAATTAATATTATATCTTGGAATTAGAACGGCGTCAATCATCCCATTAAGCATAAAAAGATTTTTAAGAAATTAAAAACACTTAATGGTGATACTATTTTTGCGCAAGAAAATCATATACGAAAACAGGATGGGGATAGATTTTTTTTTTGCTTTTGGAAAGGTTCTCTTTTTCACTCACTATCGGATAGTAAAACAAGCGGCGTTTCTATATTCCTTAGTCCCAAAACCCCTTTTGTACACCTTAATACTACTAGGGATTTGATTGGAAGATATTTAATTGTTACTGGTTTATTATGCGAGTAAAAGGTAACTCTGGTGTGTGTATACGCACCTAATGTAGATAATTCTGATTTTTTAAAGAAACTTTTTTCAGAGTTCCCGAATCTCAATGAATATAAACTGATCATGGGTGGTGACTTTAACTGTTGCTTAAATCCTGCGATTGACAGTTCATCAACCAATCCGTCTCTTCCGAATAAAGCGGCAGCTTGTATTAACTCTTTTTTATTAGAATATGGCCTTGTCGATATTTGGAGATATAAACACCCCAGTGATAAAGGTTTCTCCTCTTTTTTCACACGTCCATCAAAAATATTCTCGAATTGATTACTTTTTTTTAGATACACGTCTGTTAAACTCCATTGTTGAATGTACGTATGACATCATTGAGCTTTCAGATCACGCGCCTTTAAAGTTAACCCTTAGGCTCCCGGATAGATTTTTGAAAATCTCAGTGGAGATTGAACCCCGTTTTGGTACAGGATCCAGCTTTTGTTGATTTTATTAAGGAGCAAATTTCTATATTTTTGAATTTAATACAATGGAAGGAATGTCAGATCTGGTTATATATGGGACGCCTTGAAATCTTTTCTTAGGGGACAGATAATCTCATATTTTGCAGCCTTGAGAAAGAAAACTAAAGCGGAATTGTCAGTGCTTATTAATAAAATTAAACAGATAGATAAAGCGTATTCAGTTAAACCTACTGAAGACCTATATAAAGAAAGGGTCGAACTTCATTCACAGTATGATTTACTTCGGACCTTTCCCACTGAACAGCAAATTTTTAAATCTAAAAGTTTATTTTATATACATGGGGAAAATCTGCTGAAATTTTAGCTGGTCATTTAAAGGCGGGGATGGTCAGAAGACAGATTTTAAAAATTCGCCGACTATATAGAACAGAAACTTTAGATCCTTATGAAATTAATAAGATATTTATAGACTTTTATTCTAATCTTTATAAATCTGAATTCTCTGATAGTAATATCACTATGAATAGATTTTTGCAAAGGTTAAACATACCTCAAATTTCGATTCAAGATGCTGATATGTTAGATGCACCTATTAAACAAGAGGAGATAGCCAAGGCTATATCCTCTATGCAATTAGGTAAAGCTCCGGGACCTGATGGTTATACGGTAGAATTTTATAAGACCTTTCACGAAACGCTTATACCACATGTTCATCAAACGTTCACTGATTCTACATCTTCTGGGAACCTTCCTAAAGCTTTTTATGAAGCACTAATTTCATTGATTGCAAAAAAAGGGAAAGACACACTGGAATGTGTATCCTATGGACATATTTCTTTACTGAATGTAGATTTTAAAATCCTCTGTAAGATTCTTGCAAATGGGCTTGAGAGTATCTTGCCTAATGTTATCTCGAATGATCAAACAGGATTTATTGAAAATAGGTACTCACATTTTAATATTCGAAGAATATTAAATATCATTTATTCCCCTTCAGCCAAAGAATCTGAATGTATAGTATCTTTGGAGGCAGAGAAAGCCTTTGATAGGGTGGAGTGGCCTTATCTATTTCAGATTTTGAAGAGGTTCAATTCTGGTCCAGGATTTATCTCCTGGATTAAATTGATTTATCATGCCCCGGTAGCTGTGGTTCTCACTAATAACCAAAAGTATCCTTGCTTTAGATTATATAGAGGTACCCGTCAGGGCAGTCCCCCTAGCCCTCTATTATTTAATTTGGCTTTCGAACCACTTGCTATTGCTCTTAGGGATTCTAATTCTGTGCAGGGTATTAGGAAAGGGGGTAAATTTCATAAAGTTTCCTTATGCGCGGATGATTTATTAGTTGACATTTCAAATCCTAAGAAATCTATTCCTTCTATGTTATCTATATTGATGGAATTTGGTACTTTTTCTGGATATAAACTTAATTTACATAATAGTGAATTTTTCCTATTAATAATTATTTTGATCAAATACCTTTTAATATTGCCAAAAACCATTTTACTGACCTTGGTATCAAAATTACAAAAAAGTTTAAAGACCTGTATAGGTATAATTTCTTCCTTTTAGTTGAATATACTCAACAGTCGCTTTCCAAATGGTCACCTATGTCAATGTCATTGATAGGTCGAATAAATGCTATAAAATGGATATTCTACCGAAATTTTAATATATATTTCAAGCAGTTTCCTCTTTTGTTCCAAAAACATTGTTTGATAAAAGAGACTCTCTGATTTTGTCTTATGTTTGGAAGAATAAAAGCTCTAGAGTGAATAAACTTTTATTGCAAAAATCAAAAAAAGATGGAGAGCTGGCTTTACCAAACTTTAGATTTTGTTATTGGGGAATTAATATTCGCTATATTACTTTTTGGATTTATGATATAGATGATCAAGATCTCCCTTCATGGTTACAGCTGGAGGAAAATTCAGTACTGGGGTTTTCGTTAGCTTCTTTATCAGGAGCTCCTCTTCCCTTTTCATTCTCCAGAATAGGTAAACAAGCTCTTAACCCTATTGTTAAACATACTTTAAAAATTTGGTTTCAATTTCGTAGGTTTTTTTGAATTAAATGATTTTTTACTTTCCAGTAATATTTATTCTTATTTCTTTTTTAAACCATCAACTTTGGATAAGGCTTTTCTAACATGGAAAATTAAGGGACTAAAAACTGTTTTAGATTTGTTTTTAACAAGACTGTTTAATGTCTTTTTCACAGTTAATGGATAAATATAATATCTCAAATACACATTTTTTCAGGTATTTACAAGTTAGGAATTTCTTACATGATTTTTTACCAAATTACCCCTTGATCTGCTCTTCAAATTTGGCTCATGTTATTTTTCAGTATAAACCTTTTCAAAAATGATTAATAGCTATCATTTATAAACAGTTAATGAATGCTCGCACATCGCCTAATGATAGGATTCAACGCTCCTGGGAAGTAGAACTTCAACATTCACTCTCAGATAAGCAATGGAGTAAAATTTATTATTTAGTTAATAATTCATCTATCTGCGCACACCATATTTTAATTCAGTTTAAGATAGTACATAGGGCTCATTTGTCCAAAGATAAATTGGCGCATATTTTTCGTAATATATGCCCTATTTGTGATAGATGTAATGCAGAAGTGGATACTCTAACCCATATGTTTTGGTCATGTGTAAGTTTAAATAATTTTTGGAGGGGAATATGATCTAAAGTTATAGATATGGATGTTAAACCTAATGCACTTACAGCAATTTTTGGGATTTTCCCAGAGGAAGCAAGCAAAGTGTCTGCCTCCGCCCAACATGTGATAGCTTTTTCAACTTTATTGGCTAGGAGAGCTGTTTTGCTGCACTGGAAAGAATCTAACTCACCCACTGTTTGCTATTGGCTCTCCTCCATCATGTCATGTTTAAGCTTGGAGAACATTAGAAGCCGGACATTTGACACATCTTTTGATTTTGAACAAGTCTGACGACCCTTTATTCATTATTTTCACATGATTTAATTTATCTTTATTTATTTATTTTATCTTTATTCTCTTTGGAGAATATCCTTGTCCATGAAGGTCCGGAGATGACTGGAAGGATGTGCTTTTTTTTCTCTCTCTTTCTTTTTAAAGTTTATCCTCATTTGGACTGCCTGATCTTTCCTTTTCTATCTTTTTTTTCTTTCTCTCTTTTTTGATTTAGTTTAGTTAGTGGGGGTTTTCTTTTTCTATCAATAAAATTTCCAATCTTTTTTTTACGATTGCTATGAGGAGTTGTAATTTCTCTCTGCCCATTGTATATATAACAGCATAATATATTACCTATTTGTGTTTGATATTATACACTTTTTGTCTTTAAAATTGCTGTTTATATGTCTTTTATATTATCTACTTGTTAAACTCTTTCAAATTGTATTTATATATTCTTTATTTGACAATTAATAAAAAATATTGAAAAATGAAATGAAATGACTGTGGCGGTGAAATCATTGGGTATATTTAAAGTGGAGGTTGATGAGTTCTTGATTAATCAGGGCATCAGAGGTATGGGGATGAGACAGGAGAACGGGATCGTGAAGAATAATAAATCAATCTTGATGGAATGCTGGAGCAGAATCGATGGGCTGAATGGCCCAATTCTGCTCCTATGTCTTATGGGTGGCAATGAAGGTACCAGAGTGTTGTAAGAGCCTGTCTGCTATACTAATGTTAAAATAATTTTGCTAACCTGGTCGGCTCCATCTAGGAATGTCAACCAACCGCGATTTACTTGCTCGAATTCTTTGGAAATGACTGTTGTGGATCACTGTTTGCAGCTAAGAACTCCAACACAAGATGGCAGTGTTGAAAAGAATGAACACCGAACCTCCTTTGTGAAAAATGTCTTTACAAACAAGGGCGTGTGGGATACTGGGATAGCAGGTGCTTGCCACATCCTGCCCCAAAACCCTCCCCACGCACCCACAGAACCCAATTAAAATATTTCCAGCGTTCTTTTTTCCATTATTTCACACAGGCCTGCCTGAGCTTCAGTACGTCTATGCATACGCGCACGATTAAACACATGCAGGTAGTTGATTTGGGGAGGCTAGAATGTGGAAGAACGTTGTGATGCACGGTCGTGTGTGCCAGGATATATGCTTGTGATTTAACTGCATACTTGCTCGTATGCAGAGGTATGCTAGTTATTGAGAACTATGAGTAGGGCAGCTGTGCAGCAGTGAATGATTTTAATATGCACTGAACTGCCTCACCACATTATAAACATCACGATGCAGTGTGGCCTGAGAGACCGTTGCAGCCTCTCCTCCCAGAAGCATGGGGAATCGTGGCCAGGCTGCATGAAGCAGAGCCGAACTGACTTTTAACTTCCATTTTGCAGATATTTGTGGTAACACGAAATCTACTCTAGGAATGTGCTGATCTCTCTGTACTCTGTGAGTAATATGCACAGAACTGCAATTAAATATATTTAGATGGATTTGAATAATATTTTGCTCATTTCACTGAGGGCATCTGCAGGACCAATTTACCAGTACCCTGAGACCTCATCCTTAATGATCAACTCTGACATCTTCCCAACACTGAGGTGAGATGAACTGGCCCATAGTTTCCTTTTCTTTTCTCTCTCCTTTCTTGAAGAGTGGAGTGACATTGACAATTTTCCCATCTTCTGGAACCATTCCAGAATCCAGTGATTCTTGAAAGATCATGCCTATTATCTCCACAATCTCTTCAGAAATCTGGAGCGTACACTATCTGGTCGAGGTAACTTATCTACCTTCAGACCTTCCAGCTTTCCAAGAGTCTTCTCTCTAGTCATGGCAGCTTCTCACACTTCACGTCCCCTGTCACTGGAGCCTCCACCTTCCTGCTAGAGTCTTCCACAGTGAAAATGGATGCCAAAATGATTGCTCTGTTTCTTTGCTATTTCATAGCCTCCCATTACTACCAGTCCAGCATGATTTTGTAATGGTCCAATATCCACTCTCACCTCTCTTTTATGTATCTGAGGAAACTGTTGGTATTAAACTCTTTAATATTATTGCTTAGCTTACTTCTGTATTGCATTCTTACCTTCCAAGTGATATTCTTAATGCCTTCCGTTGCTTTTCAAAAGCTCCCCAATCCTCTAACTTCCCACTAATTTTCACTCTATTATATGCCGTCTGTTTGGCTTTTATGTTGGCTTTGACTTCTCTTGTTAGCCATGGTTTGTCATCTTTCCTTTAAAGTGCTTGATCCTCTCTGGGATGTATATATCCTCAGTTTTCTGAATATCTTCCAGAAATTCTAGCTATTGCTGCTCTACTGTCAGCCCTGCCAGTGTTCTTTTCTAATAATTCTGGTCAAATCCTCTCTCATGCTTCTGTAATTCCCTTTACTCCACTGTAATACTGATACATCTGACTTCAGCTTCTCCTTCTCAGATTTCAGGGTGAATTCAATCAAATTATGATCACTTGCCCCTGAGGTTTCTTTTTCCTTAAGGTCTCTAATCAATTCTGGTTTATCGCAAAACATCCAATCCAGAATAGCTAGTGGGCTATTGAGTCTAGTGGGCTCAACCAGCAGCTTCTCTAAAAAGCCATCTCATAGGGGCACTAGAAATCCATCTTTAGTAATCCAGTACCAACTTGATTTTCCCAATCTACCTGCATATTGAATTCCCCCATGACTGTTGTAATACTGCCTTTCTGCATGTATTGCATTGAATCTTATGCTTTCTGTGAGCAAAATTATCAAACTTTGAATACAACTTATCAATGCTTTTAATTTTGCTGTATGCAGAATGTCATATATGATCACTCTGAATAAGTTTATTTGTCTCCAAAATGTTGTGACTGTGTTACTGTTGTGCTTTGGACAATGGAAAAATCAGCCCAGGAATGGGTCTCCAGTGAGGCGGTCAATTCTGCTCATTGCCCACCAGTAATTGTACCACAATCATCCTCAGTCTAATCAGAAAAACAACTCTTTGTAGGTATTATAATTTCATCTAAAAACATAGAGAAGTTCAGCATGGGAACCATTGTGCAAATGCAAATATAAATAAATAGCAATAAATGAGGTAAACATGAAGTAACAATGAACAAGTAAGTTTATGTGTTCATAAAGTGTGATCATTGGTTGTGGGAACAGCTGAAACAGAATGAGTGTTGTTTTTGTTCCAGAGCTTGATGGTTGGGGGTAGCAACTGTTGTTGAACTTGCAGAAACTCAGTGCAATTGTTGTTTGAACCAAATATCAGAGATGGGAGGAAATGTGATCTAAATGACTTTGACCATAGAATGAGTTTTGGTGCCAGGTGGGGTGGAGTGAGTATATGAGGAACTGCTGATCTTTGGGACTTTCACTCACAACAGTCTAGAGAATGGACCAAAAAACAAAAAAAGAAAACATCCATTGAGAAGCAGTTTTGTTGGTGGAAACGTGTTTTTAATGAGAGAGGTCAGAGGAGAATGGCCAGATGAGTTCTTGCTGACAGGAACTCCGATAACCATGTGTTACAACAGCGTTGTGCAGATGAGCATCTCAGAATGCTGAGCCTTGAAATAGATTGGCTCCAGCAGCAGAGGAATATGAACATACACTCAGTCGCCTCTTTATTAGGTGGAGCATTTACCTAATAAAGTAGCCACTGAGTGTATTGTAACCTGTGATCAAATCCTTAACATATGTGCAGTAGCTGTTTCTAGGCTATTATTCGTGAGTGGGAACGTGAATGATGCCAACGTTCATTCTGGATCTGGCAACTAACAGGGCACCTGAAATCCTGGCCTTACTGAGAAAGTAAGGGCGCACTTTCACTCTGACCATTTGGGATTGCTTTTAGTTTAACACCACATACCCTGGAAGGGAAGGGAGGGAGTCAGTCTGAGTGAAGAAATGGAATGAGGAATTGCTCCTAATATGGTTAAAGAGCTGATGTTGAAAGAAGCTGCGTACTTTATAGTGAGGCTTGTCTCAGTTGAATTTGTGTGACAAAGTGCACGTTCAGTGTGGTTTATGGCAACTAACAACTTAAAATTGTTGGTTTTTGGGTGCACATATTGTTCATTCTCTTTGCAAAGCACATCACAGTGAGAAATGAGCGATTTACCCCATTATGATTCTGGTGACTGTCAAACCTCCATTTACCCAAATACTAAGTTAATTTAACATTTTAAAAATTCTCTCCACATCCTCTTTTCTTCCTGCTGCACCTACCAGATTTGTATGTGGAGAGGATGTTTCCTCTGGTGGGGGCATGTAAGGCCAGAAGGCACATTTTCAGAATAGAAGGACGCCTTTTAAACGGAGATGAGGAACAATTGCTTTATCCAGAGAGAGGTCCCTCTGTGCAATCCATTGCCACAGGTGGCTGTGGATGCCAGGGCATTGGGTGTATTAAAGTCAGAGGTTGATAGGTTCTCAATTAGTCAGGGCATGAAGTGATACGGAAACAAGGCAGGAGATTGGGGCTGAGAGGGAAAGTAGGTCAGCCATGATGAAATGGCAGATCAGAGTCAATGGGCCAAATGGACTAACTCTGTACCTATATCTTATGGCCTTATGGTGTAGCACTGGGAGCAGTTTACTGCAGGCTATTCATCTACTGCTATTCCCATGAGAATCTCGAGTGATGCTGATTCCAGACTCTCTTGAGAAGTGCTTAAAAACCTGAGTCCCCATGGTCAGGTGCCCTCAACACTGAGGTTCCCCATTTCCAGAATCCTCCACAAGACTGGGTCCCTTTTCAAAGACCTTTCCTTCTCCAGATCCATGCATCACTCTCTGCCAACTCAGCACTAATTGTTTCAATTTGCTCACTCTGACCGAGTGAACCTGAATTTGCAACTCTCCCTTCAATAAGAATGACTCCTGCAATGTCATCAGACCTGCTGACAATGATAGTGTGTCAGTGCTCATGCAAATTACTCTCTCCTGGACACTTGCTGATATTTCCAACAGGATCACGACCCACCACTGAGCATCAGGTTTTCATCCCTCATAGGAATCCCTGATATATTTCCCTCGAAGACTCTATTTACCCTCCAGCATTAGTTTTATAACTCACAGTTTGATTCTAATATTTCCCTACAAGCCAAAGGATCACAGATGGTTGTGATACCTCTGAAGCCCTCTGCTGTTTTGACAGTTTCCTCTTTCCTGGTCCCATCATGTCTCTCTGCATCTCCATTGCACACCAGGTTAGATTTTCATCCACTCAGATATTTTTAAACCATTCTGTTCAGGAACCTTGCCACTCAAGCTGAATCATTTCCCCGAACCAGAGGAAGTAGATGAACTTCTTTTATTACAATTCCTTAAATAAAAAAAGAACAGTTGCTTAAATACAGCAGCTTCAATGATATCATTTTGTGCTCCATTGCTTGCATGATTACGAGGAAGCAAAATTGTTTGATGACTCTGTGTTATGTTTTGAAACTTCAAAATATTAAACTAATTCAAAAGCGAACAAGAGCTGAGAGATATGTCTTAAGTTAGTTCTTTTACTTCAAAGGAGTCGCACACATACCATGTGATGACGTAAGCAATTTATGTAATTTACACAGAAATTAAAATTAATTATAACAAGAATCCTTAATCAATCAATCAATATATATATACAAGAGTTCTCAACTATTACAGAGTATTAAATACACATGAGGTCTGCAATATGCCCACCACTTGAGATCGGGAGCATTATCAACCCCTGTCCCCCCCCTACAGATATTTTTTTTCCATTCTGAGATAATTAGACAGCTGAATATACAGAACCACAAACCTGGACAATGTGCAAGTGGAGAGGATGTTTCCATCAGTAGGAGAGAATCAAATGATCTTGTATCCAAGGGCACAGTTTCAGAATAAGTGGGCATCTCACTAGAACTGGGATGAGGAATTTGCTCAGGCAGAGTGTGGGGAATCTGTGGAATTCATTGTCATCCAGGGCGGTGAAGGTCAAATCATTGAGTGTATTGTAGATAACGATTTGTAGATTTTTGATTGAGGTTAAGGGTTATAGGATGAAGTTGGGAGAATGGAGTTGAAAAGAGAAACTCAGACATGCTTAGGGAGTGGAGCCTGGTCTGACTAGCCTAATTCCAGTCGAATACTTGATGTTTTTCTGGTCCTCCACGGAAAGGCAGATGCCTCCTGATGGAGTGTGGGGTGGGTGTAGGTGAGGTGTGTGCTGCCCATTGAGTTTCTGAAGTATGGACATGAGCTTCTCAGTTCCATCCCGAAAGCTCTTTCTGTACTCTGAGCAGCTGTAGGCCAGGGGTTCCCAAAGTCAGATGGCACCTTGTATTTGTTGAATGAGGCAGTCATGTCGCCAGTGACCGCAGCAACACCGGGCGAAGGCACCCCAAAGACTACTCATTCCAATACCACAGGCTCTCTCTCTCTCCCCTCCTCTCCCTCACTCTCCCCCTCCCTCTCTCTCTCCCCCTCCCTCTCTCTCTCTCCCCCTCTTTTCTCTCTCTCCCCCTCTTTTCTCTCTCTCCCCCTCTCTTTTCTCTCTCTCCCTCTCTCCCCTCCCCCTCTCTCCCCTCTAACTCTCCCCCTCTCTTTTCACTCTCTCCCCCTCT
Source organism: Hypanus sabinus (assembly GCF_030144855.1). Classification (NCBI taxonomy): domain Eukaryota; kingdom Metazoa; phylum Chordata; class Chondrichthyes; order Myliobatiformes; family Dasyatidae; genus Hypanus; species Hypanus sabinus. The sequence continues at coordinate 92,534,257 of NC_082718.1, forward strand.
CTCTCCCTCTCCCTCACTCTCTCCCTCTCCCCCACTCTCCCCTCTCCCTCTCTCTCTCCCCCTCCCTCTCTCTCCCCCCTCCTCTCCCTCTCTCTCTCCCCCTCTCTTTTCTCTCTCTCCCTCTCTCACCCCCTCCCTCTCTCTCTCCCCTCTCTATCTCTCCCCCTCTTTTCTCTCTCTCCCCCTCTCTCTCCCTCTCCCTCTCTCCCCCTCCCCTCTCTCCCCTCTATCTCTCCCCCTCTCTTTTCACTCTCTCCCCCCTCTCTCCCTCTCCTCCCTCACCTCACTCCCTCTCCCTCACTCTCCCCCTCTCCCCTCTCTCTCTCTCCCCTTCTCTCTCTCTCCCCTCCTCTCCCTCTCTCTCTCCCCCCTCTCTTTTCTCTCTCACATCTCTCCCCCTCCCCCTCTCTCCCCTCTATCTCTCTCCCCCTCTCTTTTCACTCTCTCCCCCTCTCTCTCCCCCTCCCTCTCTCTCTCTCCCCTCCTCTCCATCTCTCTCTCCCCCTCTCTTTTCTCTCTCTCCCTCTCACACCCCCTCCCCACACTCTCCCCCTCTCCCTCTCTCCCCCTCCCTCTCCCTCACTCCCCCTCTCCCTCACTCCCCCTCTCTCTCCCTCTCCCTCTCCCCCCTCCCCCTCACTCTCTCCCCCTCTCTTTTCACTCTCTCCCCCCTCTCTCCCTCTCCCTCACTCCCTCTCCCTCACTCCCTCTCCCTCACTCTCCCCTCTCCCTCTCTCTCTCCCTCCTTCTCTCTCTCTCCCCCCTCCTCTCCCTCTCTCTCTCGCCCTCTCTTTTCTCTCTCTCTCTCCCCCTCCCCCACTCTCCCCTCTATCTCTCCCCCTCTCTTTCACACTCTCTCCCCCCTCTCTCTCCCCCTCCCTCTCTCTCTCCCCCCTCCTCTCCCTCTCTCTCCCCCTCTCTTTTCTCTCTCTCCCTCTCTCACCCCCTCCCTCACTCACCCCCCTCTCCCTCTCACTCCCCCTCCCTCTCCCTCACTCTCCCGCTCTCCCTCTCTCCCCCTCTCTCTCCTCCCTCTCCCTCTCTCTCCCCCTCCCCCTCTCTCCCCTCTATCTCTCCCCCCTCTCTTTTCACTCTCTTCCCCCCTCTCTCCCTCTCCCTCACTCCCTCTCCCTCACTCCCTCTCCTCACTCTCACCCTTGCAATTCTCATTTACGACTTCTCCACCTCTTTTCCCTCTCTCTCTCCCCTCCTTCTCTCTCTCTCCCCTCCTCTCCCTCTCTCTCTCCCCCTCTCTTTTCTCTCTCTCCCTCTCTCACCCCCCTCCCTCACTCTCCCCTCTCCTCTCTCTCTCCCTTCTCTCTCTCTCCCCCTCCTCTCCCTCTCTCTCTCCCCCCTCTCTTTCTCTCTCTCTCTCTCTCCCACTCCCCCCTCTGCTCCCCTCTATCTCTCCCCCTCTCTTTCACTCTCTCCCCCTCTCTCTCCCCCTCCCTCTCTCTCTCTCCCCTCCTCTCCATCTCTCTCTCCCCCCTCTCTTTTCTCTCTCCTCCCTCTCTCACCCCCTCCCTCACTCTCCCCCCTCTCCCTCTCTCCCCCCTCCCTCTCCCTCACTCCCCCTCTCCCTCTCTCCCCCCTCTCTCTCCCTCTCCCTCTCCCCCCTCCCCCTCTCTCTCTCCCCCTCTCTTTTCACTCTCTCCCCCCCTCTCTCCCTCTCCCTCACTCCCTCTCCCTCACTCCCTCTCCCTCACTCTCCCCTCTCCTCTCTCTCTCCCCTTCTCTCTCTCTCCCTCCTCTCCCTCTCTCTCTCGCCCTCTCTTTTCTCTCTCTCTCTCCCCCTCCCCCCCTCTCCCCCTCTATCTCTCCCCCCTCTCTTTTCACTCTCTCCCCCTCTCTCTCTCCCCCTCCCTCTCTCTCTCCCCCCTCCTCTCCCTCTCTCTCCCCCTCTCTTTTCTCTCTCTCCCTCTCTCACCCCCTCCCTCACTCACCCCCTCTCCCTCTCTCCCCCCTCCCTCTCCCTCACTCTCCCGCCTCTCCCTCTCTCCCCCTCTCTCTCCCTCTCCCTCTCTCCCCCTCCCCCTCTCTCCCCCTCTATCTCTCCCCCTCTCTTTTCACTCTCTCCCCCCCTCTCTCCCTCTCCCTCACTCCCTCTCCCTCACTCCCTCTCCCTCACTCTCCCCTCTCCCCTCCTCTCCTCTCCGCCTCCCTTCTCTCTCTCTCTCCCCTCCTCTCCCTCTCTCTCTCCCCCTCTCTTTTCTCTCTCTCCCCTCTCTCACCCCCCTCCCTCACTCTCCCCCTCTCCCTCTCTCCCCCTCCCTCTCCCTCCCTCTCCCCCTCTCCCTCTCTCCCCCTCCCTCTCCCTCTCCCCGCCCTCTCCCTCTCCCTCTCCCCCTAATAAGGGAGAAAGCGATATCTCCGTTTCGCAGCGAGAGGGGAGACATAACAAACGACTCTCTGCTCTGTGATGTTAGAAGTCCGTTGCGCCGCTTTTTCCGAGCTCTGCGCCCCCGAGAACTGGGGTCTCCGGGCACACAGCCGGCAGCCAGCTCGCTGCTTTCGATCTTCCGTCTCCCGCGACACCGGATTCCTGCAGAGGCACCGACCTTCGGTCCGCCCGTCTCCAGGGCCACGAGATCCCGGAACTCCGGAGGCGATCTAACTCTCTCAGGCTGCATCCCTGACATATCGAATAGCGGGCAGTCGTGACACCCCGAGAGCGGTTCCCGAGGTCACCGTGTAACTCCAGGTCAGGATCGTGAAAAGGACCCCGAAAGGGGAAAAATAGAGATATTAAAGATGGAAATAGAGCTGTTCCGAAGATGCCAGCAAAGCGCCATTGTCTCCTCTTCGGGATAAATCACAGGCGATGTGAGGGAACGACAGAGGTGCAAGTGGTGCCGCTGGTCTTCAACAGGCTCGTGCTTCCATTGCTTAAATTAATCTGCCTGCAGGGCTGCTCTGATACTCTGGGAGATCCTGTAGAATCTGAAGTATTTCCCAGATTGAGATCAGCAGGACTGCCCGAATTCTGGTCAGCAGGTACCGTACCTGCAGTATCCCTGCGCTCACAGTGGCCAGTGGGCCATTATGGACTTTTGCCTAAATTCCCAGTACACACACTCAGTGGCCACTTTATTAGATACACCTGTCCCCCGCTCATTAATGCAGATATCTAATCAGACAATCATGTTGACATTTCAAAGTAAAATCTAATATCAGAGCTCATACGTGTCACAACACATACACAACCCTGAGATTCTTTTTCCTGCAAGGGGTACTCAACAAATCTATGGATCACTTAACTGTTAACAGGACCGATGAACACCAGACTGTTCAATCTGAGGTATAAGTACAGTAAACAGCAATGTCTAACGAGAACATGCAATAACAAGATAAAGCGTCCTTAACTGAAATCAGTGGTTGTTGGGAACACCAGAAACCTGCCGATAAGGGCAGAGTGGCTGTTCTTGAGAAATTTACTCTCCCCCTGAGTTTTTTGATCTTGAATTCTTTTGAAATGTCTTTCGTGCACC